>NW_026652276.1:9688706-9697211 GCF_009828535.3 Hylobates moloch
TGTATATATATATTTATATATATATACAAGTGTATATATATATATTTATATATATAAGTATATATATAAATATAAATATATATATAAATAAATAAATATATATATATATTTAAAGGCTCAGGCCTTTAGTTTCTATTATGTATTTATTTCTGCCACTAATGGTTCCACAAAGGATTTGGTTCCCATCAACCATGGAGAAAATATCATAGGTACCAGAATTCTGACTTTGTCATACAATCTGCAGGCTGAACTTTCTCACAGTGAAAGGTCTTTCGCTGCATGTATGTGTATATATAGACATATACATATATACGTATATGTATATATGTATACATATGTATACATATACGTATATATGTATATGTATATATGTATACATATACATGTATATATATGTATACAAATATATGTATATATACGTATAAAGCACACACACTGATGGACATTTACACTACAATACTAATGAAGCAAGTAGAGGAAAAAAATCCAGGCCAGGCACGGTGACTCACACCTGTAATCTCAGAGCTATGGGAGGCCAAGGCAGGAGGAGTTTAAGACCAGCCTGGGCAACATATTGAGACCCTGTCTCTAAAAAAAATTTAAAAATCAACCAGGCGTAGCTGGGGGGCGGGGCACCTGTAGTCCTAGCTACTTGGGAGGCTGAAGTGGGAAGATTACTTGAGCCTAGGAGTTAGGAGCTACAGTAAGCTATGATCATGCCACAGTACTCCAGCCTGGGCGACAAAGGGATATTCTCTCTCTAAAAAAAATAAAATAAAACAAAAAACCAATCCAGATACTAATCCATTTTATGAGTTTGTCACATACAGCACTCTGATGTCTATGGGCACTATAATAAAATATACCAAGTGTTACTGAGTCACTGAAAAAAATTGTGACCCTACATGTAAATCTGCCCATCCACATTAGCAAAAAAGCAGCAGATTTTGTAGGTTCTGGATGTTACTTGAATACCACATCCTTATTAATAATCTATTTCTATATGATAAATATCTACGTTCAATTTAAACATAATTAAAACTTAAATGATCACATGTATATACATAAATATAAAAATGAATTTGATCACTACTTATAAACATTCCTTTTATTCTTTCAAACAAATGTTGGAATGCCCACCTCGTGCCAGGCACCGTCATGAGTCCTACATCCTAGTGGGGTGACAAATGATGAACAATTTACTCATTCAACAAGTCATTATGGAGTCCCTTTCATGGTGCCAGAAACTGTTCTAGGTGCCAAGGGCAGAACAGTGAACACAATCAAAAGTCGACTAGTGAGAAGCGCAATTAAATATATTGAAAGAATGAGAAAGCTGGTTAAGTAAATGAGAGAATAATGGAGAGGGTGTGGCTAGTTTATCAGTAGGGTGACTAGGAAATACTGCTTAGAGGAAGCAGCATTTGAGCAGAGACCTGAATGAAGTAAGAGAGCTCTAGCAGTTTCACCATGTTTATATTTGATAGGTCTAATGTTCTAATTAAAAGTAACACAAAGATCATGCTTAGTGAAAGATCTTCACCTTATACAAGAGAGAAAAAGTTATTACATCTTTCCTAAAGCATTTTAATACAGTAGGTTCAATTAACATGACCATCCCTAGACAATTAATATTACAATATCGACTCAGAAAACCAAAGTAAAATATTACAAAGATATTAACGATCAGAATAAAGGTAAGAATATATCCTCAGTTTGTAAAAATTGACTCCATAAAAATATAGTAATAGAAAAACTTGTAAACAATGCTTTATTTTTTTTTAGCAAAATTGTGCTCAAAACTTTTGAGCAAACTTTTTTTAAAACTTGGTTCCCAATCCCTGAGTACATTAACAAAATTTTCTTTTTTGCTTGTTTTGACTCGTGTCAGATTCACACATTCATTTGCCCATTCATCGGTCAATGGGAAGTTAGAAACAGACACATCTCCCTCTCTTTAATACTACAAAAAAGTTCTACTGGCCAGACCGGCAATCTCCAAAAAGATTCCCTCAGGCCCCTTCCTGCAAGAGCTCATGTGAGTGAAGCTACAGCTAGGGCACTGATACACAGGTTGAACATCCCTAATTTGAAAATCCAAAATGGTCTGAAATCTGAAACTTTTTGAGCATCAACATGACACTCAAAAGATATGCTCAGTGGAGCATTTCAGATTTCAGATTTTAGGATTTAGGATGCTCAACTGGTATAATGTAAATATTCCAAAATCCAAAAAACATCCCAAACCCAATAAAACACTTCTGGTCCCAAAAAGGACCTTATTTTGGATAAGAATTCCTTATTCTGGATAAGGAATACACAGCCTGTACAATTAAAGAAACAGCTCTCCCATCTGCACTTCTGCTTTACCACATAAGCCTTGTTTTAATAACTGACCCAAAGAAGATCATCCAAAAATAAGAAAATTTACTGACAAGTTACGGCAGAAAAAGAATTCTATATCACTCAAAACAACAAATTCATTCAATTTCCTTAAATGTGCCTGGCAAATTCAGAAATATTTAGGAACATCTACCCCGACCATCCTCAAAGAACTAATACAACCTTGGGTACTGTCAGAGCAGCCTAAGCACAGGCAGAAGGCACAGGTGTATACCCTATGTCTAAAGCATGGTGGCTATATACAATCTCGGGTTTAATGGTTTTTCCTGTATCATCCCCATACATACTTTATCTCAGAGAGAGAAGTTCTGGGCAAGAAAGCAACTGTCATGCTGCAGTTGGTCTAGCAGGTAAAAGGTAGTCTCCCGCAAAGACATTATGGGTCAGGCGTGGTGGCTCACACCTGTAATCCCAGCACTTTGGAAGGACAATGCAGGCAGATCACTTGCAGTCAGGAGTTCAAGACCAGTCTGGCCAACATGGTGAAACCCTGTCTCTACTAAAAATACAAAAATTAGCTGGGTGTGGTGGCGCACGCCTGTAATCCCAGCTACTCAGGAGGCTGAGGCAAGAGAATCAATTGAGCCCAGGGGGCAGAGGTTGCAGTGAGCTGAGATCACGCCACTGTACTCCAACCTGGGCAACAGAGTGAGACTCTGTCTCAAAAAAAAAAAAAAAAAGAAGAAGAAGAAGAAGATGACATTATGCAAAGAGCTCAGGCCTTTAGTTTCTATTTTGTATTTATTTCTGCCACTAGTGGTTCCACAAAGGATTTGGTTCCCACCAACCACAGAGAAATATCATAGGTACCAGAATTCTGACTTTGTTATACAATCTGCAGGCTGAACTTTCTCACAGTGAAAGGTCTTTCTCTGCATGTGTGTATATGTGTGTGGAGGGATATAAACTGCAATCAGCGTGATTCTGCCCGCCTACTTACTTAATAATTTATGCTTTGGCTCATGCATACGAAGTTTAAGAAGAGAATGGGAAGAGAAGGCGACATGGTTTGGCTGTGCCCCCACCCAAATCTCATCTTGAATTGTAGCTCCCACAATTCCAACGTGTCATGGGAGGGACCAGGTGGGAGGTAATTGAATCATGGGGGGCTGGTCTTTCCTGTGCTGTTCTCATGATAGTGAATAAGTCTCACATGATCTGATGATTTTATAAAGGGGAGTTTCCCTTAATAAGTTCTCTTCCCTTGTAGGCCGCCATGTCAAACGTGCCTTTCACCTTCTGCCACGACTGGAAGGCCTCCCCAGACACGTGGAAATGTGAATCCATTAACCACTTTCTTTTGTAAATTGCCTAGTCTTGGGTATGTCTTTATCAACAGCATGAAAATGGACTAATACAGAAGATCAGTGGAAAGCAACAACCAGAGTACGGCAAGCTTAACTGTAGAGCATACTCAAAAACTAACCTGCGTCTGACTTTGTGATAATCTTCATGGTTTATACTGAAGAATTAGTGTTGTAGGAGCTAAATTCACTTTTGAGTTACTAAACCAACAAATGCTATAAGGCAGCAGTCTCCAACCTTTTCAGTGCCAGGGACTGGTTTTGTGGAAGACAATTTTTCCACAGACCAGAAGTGGGGGGCTGTTACGGGATGAAACTGCTCCATCTCAGACCATCAAGCATTAGATTCTCCTAAGGAGCATGCAACCTAGATCTCTTGCATGCACAGTTCATAGTAGAGTTCATGCTCCTATGAGAATCTAATGCCCCTGCTGATCTGACAGGAGGCGGGGCTCAGGCAGTAATGCTCACTTGCCCACTGCTCACCTCCTGCTGTGTGGTCCAGTTCCTAACGGGCCACAGACCAGTACCAGTCCATGGCTCAGGGGTTGGAGACTCCTGAGGTAATAGGACTTAATAAATTAAGTCATTCAAAACTGTGCAATTAAAATATAAATTAATGTGTTACTTCTTTAAAGCATTTTATTCTACGTTATTATCCTAAGACACATAAGAAAAGAACAAAAGGTATGGGGGAAAAAGATCATTATGAGATCACAGGTGTACTCTCTAACCATCCCATATTGCATACTGGTTAAAAGTAAGGATGTGAGGCCGGGCACGGTGGCTCACGCTTGCAATCCCAGCACTTTGGGAGGACAAGGTGGGCAGATCATCTGAGGTGGTCAGGAGTTCGAGACCAGCCTGGCCAACATGGCAAAATCCTGTCTCTACTAAAAATACAAAAATTAGCCAGGCATGGTGGCATGTGCTTGTAGTCCCAGCTACTTGGGGAGGCTGAGGCAGGAGAATAACTTGAACCCGGAGGCAAAGGTTGCAGTGAGCCAAGACTGCGCCACTGCACTGCAGCCTAGGCGACAGAGCAAGACTCCGTCTCAAAAAAAAAGAAAAAGTAAAGGTGTGGGACTCCTTAGAGAAATGGCTAATTCAAATCTGGAGCCGGAAATGGACAAGACAACCCTGGAACCTCCTGTCATACTGGGAAAACAAGAAAGCTATCAATGGCTACTAGTGTCTTGTCTAAAAGATGCAGGAAGTATCATAAAGGGGTTTTCTCTGGTCAACTATGGAGAATTCTAGGCATTTACTCTACCTGGCCTGTACAAACTGTACGTCAAGGCAACCAAGTAATCGACGAAGTAAAGTTTTTCTTTATACAAGTGTTTCAGCTAATTAAATTAAGAAATTTAAAAAAAAAGGCTTTCGGTATCGCCATTTTGCCATTCCTACTGAATAACGGATTCAGGTAATGGTCATCAATGGTTGCTAAAACCAGTAAGTCGTAAGCTGATGGAGAGGGAGTTTTATAATGTATGAACGTTTTATAATGGGTGGACCAGAGAGGTAATAATAATGGATGGATGTTTTATAATGGGTGGACCAGAGTTTTATAATGGATGGACCAGAGAGGCAATACCTGAACCCACTGAAATATATGCATATTGTAAAAAGAGAAAGAACCAAAGTGCTTCCTGATTCACTATATCAGGAAGTACACATCACCACCTATGAAGTATATTTTTCCCCAAAATTAAACCTGATCCAATATAGGAAATGGAACACAGGAACATGTTAAACAATACTACCATGCACACTCAATCACATTCAGAATGTGAGAAATTTTGTAGGACAAATAACCTAGCTTTGCCAACAAATAAATTGCAAGAAAAAAGGGTAAGCCTATAGATTAAAATATTTGTTACATATCAACAAAAGGCAATTTTGTAGGCTTTATTTTAATACTGATTCTAACCAACCACTGTATTTTTTTTTTTTTTTTTTGAGACAGAGTTGCACTTTATTACCTACGCTTGAATGCAGCGGCACTACCTTGGCTCACCGCAACCTCCGCCTCCCAGGCTCAAGAGATCCTCCCACTTCAGCCTCCCAAGTAGTTGGGACTACAGGCACATGCCACCATACCTGGCTAATTTTTGTATTTTTTGTAGAGATGGGGTTTTGTCATGTTGCCCAGGCTGGTCTTGAACTCCTGAGCTCAAGCAATCCACCCATCTTAGCCTCCCAAAGTGCTGAAATTACAGGTTTGAGCCACCATGCCCAGCCCTGTATTTTTAAAAAAGAAAAGAAAGGGAAAAAAAGGAGGAGAGACAAAAATCTGAGAAATGTAAACAGTGATTAGATAATGAATATCATTAATTTGTTACGACAGTTTTTGAAAAATCTCTAACTTTTGGAGATACCTGAAGTATTTAGGGATGAAATGATGGATCCATCCATACTCACTTCTTAGGTGATTTCATGCAGTCTTTTGGCTTTAAATCTCTCTCTACATGCTGCTAACTCCCAAAGTTAAGTGCCTAGCTCAATCTTTCCCCCATCTCCAGACTTATATTCAATTGCCCAGATGACATCTCAAACAAGAGAACCCTTGATCCCCACTAGCTCCTCACCCAGCACACTCTCTCAGCAGATGACATCACCTTCCAACCAGTTCCTCCAGCCCTAAACTGCAGCACTACCCTTGACTCTCTCCCTCTCATTCCCCACATTCAATCCATCAGAAGAGCCCAGTGGCCTTTCCTTTAAATGGATTTTCTTGCCATTTCCACTGTTACTACATAAACCCAAACAACCTTTATTGCCACGCTGAATTACTGCAATAATTGGTCTCTTGATTTCCACTTTGGATCAATAAAATTAGAGCGATTCTTTTAAAACACAAATCAGATCATGTCATTCTCCCAACAGCTTTCCAACCTCCTTCCATTGCCATGCTACAAGGCCTTATCAAGACATTTTTCTATCCTCATGTTCTACAAGTTCTTCTTTTGCAAATGACACTCCAACTCCAGAGACTTTCTTGCTGTTCCTAGAATACTACAACCTTCCATCTTAGGGCTTTTTCACTTGCTATCCTTCTATCTGGAAAGCTCTCTGCCCGGCTATTCATAGGGCCTGCCCTCTTATTTTGTTCAAGTCTCTGCTCAAATATCTGCCTGTCAGAGAAGCTTCCCTGATTACAGTAAGTGAAACAGCCCCACCTTGCTATCATTTCTCTATCCCCTTAACCAGCTTTACTTTCTTTTTTTTTCTTTTTTTTTTTTTTTTTTTTTTTTTTTGAGACAGAGTCTTGCTCTGTCGCCCAGGCTGGAGTGCAGTGGTGAGATCTGGGCTCACTGCAAGCTCCGCCTCCCCGGTTCACACCATTCTCCTGCCTCAGCCTCCCGAGTAGCTGGGACTACAGGCGCCTGCCAGCCACCACGCCTGGCTAATTTTTTATATTTTTAGTAGAGACGGGGTTTCACCGTGTTAGCCAGGATGGTCTTGATCTGGTGACCTCGTGATCCGCCCGCCTCAGCCTTTCAAAGTGCTGGGATTACAGGCGTGAGCCACTGTGCCTGGCCTTATCCAGCTTTATTTTCATTTGCACTTACCACTATCTGAAAGTATGTATCTCCTTATTTACTTTCTGTTTCCCCAACTAGAATATAGGTTTCATGAACATAGAGGTATCTATTCTATTCACTGCTGTATTCTGAGTTGAGAGCAGCATTTAGTAGCCACTGAAATACATACTAACAGAGTCAACAAATATGATAAATTAGGAAATGATTTGTTCAGAGTCTATCTTCCCTGATAAACTCCATGAAGTGCCCATGGCTAGGCCTGGCACACAGTAGTACTCAATAGTCTTTCAAATAAACAGCCAGAGATGGCACACTGTATCTAATATCTCCACATATCTAAAATCCATCCATCTCTTAAGACCTACTCCAAAAAGCATGAATTTTCTATAATCCAAAATCCACCACATAATCTTCCCAGTTCCTCTCTATCCTCCTGCCTGCCCAGGCAAGAATAATTTCTCTTTCTTTGAAGTCCCAAAACAATTTATCTGTACCTCTTCTTCAGCACTTCTCAATTTCTTTACTACATTATTGTTATCTAAGCATATGATTTATCTCGTCTGTTACGACTATCTGCTCACTAATTATACAGAAACTTGCATAATTAATCTAAGTACTCAATGTTTGATGAATAAATGGATAAACAGGTAGAAGAACAATAAAATGAACATAGGAGATTATCAAGATGCAAGAGCTTTCAGAAAAGTTCTCAAGCACAAGTGTATGTGGGTTAGAAACTAGTAGCCCAATTTTCCTTGACTGTAAAGTAAGAGGCTTTCTTCCATGGGGTTGTCTTTGAAAGAGTTAAGAAGTCTAAATCAGTGGTTCTCAACTTTGAAAGTTAGCAGATCTCTCTGAGAATCAGATGAAAGCTGTAAACCCTTCCTCCCGGGGGCAGGGGGAAGGGCTGCGGTGGGGAAGGGCATATCTACAAGTAGATAGAAAATACTCTAGGCTGGGCGCAGTGGCTCATGCCTATAATCCCAGCACTTTGGAAGGCCAAGGCGCGTGGATGACCTAAGGTCAGGAGTTTGAGACCAGCCTGGCCAACATGGCAAAACCGCGTCTCTATTAAAAATACAAAAATTAGCCAGATGTAGTGGCACGCGCCTGTAGTCCCAGCTACTCAGGAGGCTGAGGCAGGAGAATCACTTGAACCTGGGAGGTGGAGGTTGCAGTGAGCCAAGATTATGCCACTGCACTCCAGCCTGGGTGATACAGGGAGACTCCATCTCAAAAAAAAAAAAAAA
>NW_026652276.1:9697311-9706461 GCF_009828535.3 Hylobates moloch
TGACATGGTTAACTGAGGACTTTTTAAATTCCTCTGGTTTCTCCATAGACCTGCGAGGGTGGGGCAGCTGACTGCACTTATTACCTGAGTGCATGCTGCAAATGGGATTATTTCTCCCTTGGAGATTTAGTCTAATCTCTGGAGGACAGGACAGAAACAGATTAGTGGGAGAATCAAATCACTGGATCATAAAGAACTTTTTCACTCTCAGTCTTTTTCCATGAACAGGGTGGGATGGGCATCACATAAAACCCTGCTGATAAAAATAAGCAGTGAAAATATAGACAGATATCAACTGAGGAGTATTGATAAGAAATAAATGGCATTTGCAGCCACTAAAAATGCTCTAGAAATAGCACATTACAATACTTATTTTAATCTATTTGACCTCACCGCCAACTCCCAGACACACACACAGAGAAACTTGTGTCAGATATACCCTGAAGTTAGTTTTACCAAGGACAGATCTGTAATCTACCTATTGTTTTCTTTTGGAAGGTAAAATTGGGCACTAAGAGTGGTATGGTAGTGTGCTGAAAGGAAAAAGTAAGCCTTTCTCCATCAGGCAGGATTCCCTATGCTCTGGAAGACAGAGAACAGCAATCTGGCCTCTACAGCAGGACCCATGGTGGGGCAGTGGGTAGGGGTGGAGGGCACCCAGAAAAACCATGAAGGATGGCTGAAACTGAGGGGCAGCTATGAGAGGCTCTCCACTTAAAGGAACAGAACTAAGCCCAGAATCCTGAGTTCAGAGACACAGGAGAAGAAGAGACACCCATCTGGAAAAGTAGGCTGGGTATAGCATGATGTCAGAATTTTAAGGGGAACACAGGCCTTGTGTTGGCAGAGGAATGGCAAAATGCCTTGTAGCATCCTATTTCAAAGACAAGAATATTTGCCGGGTCAGAGACACTGTGCAATACTGGGAGTGGGAAATAGCTAAGGAAGATGTAATCTAAAAAGCTGGCAGAATTTTAGAAAACGTGAGAAAGTATGTTGGGAAATATGTTTTAAATATATATAAAAAACACTGCCACAAAAGAAAAATAATGATAAACTCAACTCTATTAAAACTTCTTTTTATTCTAAGATATAATAAAAGAAATTTTAAAAGGCAAGCCACAGAGGGGCTCATATCCAGAATATATAAAGAACCCCTATAGATCAGTAAAAGACAAATAATCCAATAGAAAAATGGAAGAAAAGGCTTAAAATACTTCACAAAATAGAGATGCCAAGTAGCAATAAAGATGGAAAGGTGCTCTGCCTTATTAGTCAGAGAAATGCAAATTAAAGCCACAATGAGATATCACTGCAAACCCACAGATGGGCAAAAATTCTGATAATACCAAATGCTAGCAAGAACACACAGCAGTACATATCTAGTGTGAATGTAAACTGGTCCAGCCCTTTGTAGAAGAGATCAGGACTATGAGGGAAAGTAGAAAGCAGATCCACTGGACTCCGGAGCCCTGGCTTATTCCACTACACTGCCCTGTCTCCTTCAGGATTCTGACAGGTGCACATGAAAAAGAGGTATCTAAGCTGAGAAAGAACATACGGAAAAGCAAAGAGATAAGAAAATGCAAATTCTCCTTTAGGAATGGCAAATAATCGTGAAAATATACAACAAGAGTGAGAAAGGAAGATCAAGATGTCAAGAGCCCTAAGTGCCAACTTAATGAGTTGGGCCTTTACTGTCAAGTCAGTGAAGTGTGACAGCAGAGTGGAGTGGTTCAGAGCACAAACTCAAGGGACAACACAACTGGCTTGAGTCATGGCTCTGCACTTACCTGCAATGCCACCTTGGAAAAGTAGTTTCTTTGAATCTCAATTTCATTATCTTTAAAATGGGGGCAAGAGTGTCTAATATCAGACAACTATTGTGGGAACTAAAATAACAAATGAAAAACTCTTAGCACAAGTACCTGGAACATGGTAGGAGCTTAAGTAAAGTGAAGGATTTAATAACAATACGCTCAGTTGGGAGCCTTTAAATCCTGAAGAACAACCTGAAGCAAGGGGAAGGGGAAGGAAGGGTCAAAAATAATTGCAAGGCCCTGAACTCAGACAACAGAAACAGAAAAATTAGGAGCAGTTACATATAAGGAAACAAATATAGCCTTCAGATGACTCGAGAAGCGCAAGATGATGAGGAACATCCAGGTGGCAGCTGGAAATGTAGGTCTGGAGACTAGAAGTGTCTTGGAGGACAGAAATCAGATTAGAGAGTTACCCATAATATGGGTTGACAGTTAAGCAAAGGTGGCTCAGGGCCAAGTGTCTACTGAAAAGAGAACCTGAGGATAAAGCCCTTGGGGAAGACTCAAATAATGGGGTTTCAACAAGGAACAGGAGAGAGCAAAGTAGAGAGAATTTAAACATAACTATGGATACAGGAATCACAAGAAACACTGAAGTTTTTATTATGAATCTTCACATTCTATTGCACAATCGTCCCTGTGCTTTTATACACATTAACTGATTGGATCCACCCAATGACCCTGGGTGATGCACAGGAGAATGAGGATCTCCATCTCACAGAGGAGGAAATGACTTCAGACATGTCGCAATCTCACAGCTACTAAATGGCAGAGCTGTAACATGCATACAGGTCTAGGACTCTAAATCCAATTCTCTTAGTCCTGGACACTGGAGGAAATCATCCACAGGAGTTGAAAACAAATAGATTCAGAGTGAACCTCACCCATAAGGCTCCCATCTCTGACACACATTGCATGAAATGCCTCTGAACCTTTTGTTGGCCTAGCAAATAATCAAAATTCAAGACCCAGCTCTTCTGTGAATGTTTCTCCACTAACTTCTCTCTCTCTGCATAAATGTTGTTGCCTTCCTCTGCAGCACTGCTAGTCCTTAGCCATTCTTTCACTATAAGGTTCCTCAGCCAGGTGTGGTGGCTCAAGCTGTAATCTCAGCACTTTGGGAGTCCGAGGAAGGCAGATCACTTGAGCTCAAGAATTCAAGACCAGCCTGGGCAACATGGCAAAACTCCGTCTCTACCAAAAATAAAAAATTAGCCAGGCATGGTGACACGTGCCTGTGGTCCCAGCTACTCGGGAGGCTGAGGAGGAAGGATCGTTGGGACCCAGGAAGTCAAGGCTGCAATGAGCCGTGATTGTGTCACTGCTCACGTGGTGAACCTGGGTAACAGTGCGAGATCCTTTCTCAAAAGCAAAAAAAAAAAGGTTCCTTGATGGGGCTATATTCCATTTATTTGTTTGCATATTTTTTCTTCCACTAGACAGTAAACCACATCACATTCATTTTTATATTTCTGAGAGTCTCCCACCACAATCCTTGACACAGACAATGTGCTCAGTAAATACTGATTCTCTTTTCTCCTCTTCTGAAGAGAATGAGAAAGACTTGAATCAGCTGTAAAAGAAATTTGCAAAAAATAATGAGAAATAAATACTAAGCAGCAAGAGCCAGCTAAATTAAAATGCATGTCCATAAGATACTTCATGATACTGCAACGTCCTCCATTAACATAATGTGTCTGGAAACCAGGAAATAGTCAACAATTATTTCATCAAAATTGAAACTTATCACTGTAAGAGATACAAGATAAATAAATGCAAATGAATAAAATTGGGAGACACTGAAATAAATTCATTTTTCTAAAATAATTCTATGCCTTCATATATAAATTATAACTCCAGTTTTCAATATAAATGCAAATATAACCATAAAGTTAACTGCTCCCCAACTTGAAAACAAGTGTCTTAGCAAGAAAAGTCACAAATGTCCAGATGAAGGAAAGAAAGCCTAGATCTGGCAACACCTCAGAGGGACATTTCCTGATCTTTCCAGAGTTGTGAAGCAGCAATCCGTCACTCAGAAAGCAGGAAATCTCGTCTACACTGTGTAGTAAGTTAGATCGATTGCAAACAGCAATTCAAACCTACCAGGATCTAGAGAAGAAACTGGTCACTTCAAAACTGTTTGATGTGCATTAGGTTTTTCTTCCCTTCCTTTTAAAATCAATATACTGTATTTCAAAATTGAAAAGCAAACAGAAAAATTCCCTGTAACCAAAAAATTCTAATGGAATTCTAAATAAAAGTGCCAGGTAACCTTTCCATTATGCTGGCTCACCCGAACTCCAAGCATGAAACATTTCATAGCTTCCCTGTTTACTGATATAGAAAAAACCTTTCCTCGAGCACAAAGACCATCATTGAAGAGTGCTGTTTTAAATCTTATAAAAAGAGCAAGTCTATATTAGCACTGGAAATTCTGTTGCAGCAAATAAACCCTATTACATTCTCCTTAGGCAGGGGGTTGCTATCAACTTGGTATTATGGAGTTTTTCCAAAAGATTCACATATACCTATGTCCACAGACATTTTCTGCTGAAATGGCTTGAGAACTGTGACCACTGACACTTCGTGCACAGAAAATAATGCCCTGTCCATCCCACTACCTGAGCCTCGGATTCAGAGCTAAAGCATGTCAGGAAGTCCAGCAAAGAGCTGCTTTTCATTTCTTAGCTTCCCTGGCCAGGCTTAAATGACAGCACTCACTTGCCACACATATTTTAACAAACTTTCAAATCTCTTAATGGCACACTGGGGACAAAGGATAATACACTGTTCAGGAAACACCTTGAAGCCAAGAAAAGCAACTGATATTTCCACAGGGAGCTCTTGACAAGGCTTGCCAATAAGCTTTTCATTATAAAATTTAACTATGGGCACTATCATTTAAAAGACATATTTACAGACATTTTCAAGGGCATATTTGTTGGGAACTTCGTTTGCTTAGGGTAGCTACTCCAAATGTACCTTTTATCTAGTTAACAGCCAAAGAATGAACAATTTCTCTCCATTCTTCCAATTACTCAGGCCAAGATCCCTGTGCAGTCCTTATCAATCAATCATTCGACTTCCTTCCCCACCCCACCTCAACCTCCCCCTCTCTCAAACACACAGCAACACACACACACACACACACGCACACACACCCCACATCCCAACTGTCAGCTGATCTTGTCAGCTCTACCTTCATTGCCACCATCCTGGTTTAGTCTCCATCGTCTCCATCCTGGACATAAGCAATAGCCATGTAAGGGGTCTCCCTGCTTCTACCCTTGCCTCCTTTCAGTCTATTCCCAACATAATAGAGTGAGCCTATGAAACATAAGTGATATGTCAGTTCTCTACTCCTACCACTCTAAGCCTTACCACTTCAATCAGAGCCAGAAACAGAATCCTACCTATGATGCACAGGCTCTACCTGACTGCACCCCCACCCCCGATCCCTCTGACCTCATCTCTGACAATTCTCTACCTCAGCCCCTTTGCTATTCCTTGAGCACACTAGGAATGCACTGTCATTCCCCAAGATCTCCATAAGGAAAAGCTTCCTCTCTTCCTTTGTTTCTTCCCAAAGACATGCTCTCAATGAGGTCTTCTTTCATCACCCTATTTAAAATCTCAATCCTTATCCCCCAAAATCATATTTCCTTTCCTTATTTTTTTCCTCTTCAGCACACATCACCATTGAGTATGCTACATATAGTATTTTATTTAATATTATTATGTCTTTCCCAGTGCAACACAAACTCCATGAAGGCCACTGCCACCTGAAACTCAAAACATCAAAAGCACTCTGGTCCTTCCCCTCAAAGCATTTCCCTTTCCTGTTCTTCTCTTTCTTCAAACACCACTACTACTTCTTCCAGGCCACTCAAGCTGAAAACCTTGCAACCACATTTGACTCTTCCCACTGCTTAACACACCAGTCACCAAATCCTTCACTTACCTTTTTACAAGCAATCTTAGAGCTCCATAAATTCCCTGGTCTTCTAAGTGACACCACCCTATAAATCTCCAGAAATAAAAATTCTGATTACATTATCCGTTTATTCAAAAACATTCCCATGGGTTTCTCTTTCCTAGAGAAACTACTTATCAGCCAGGTACAGTGGCTCATGTCTATAATCCCAGCACTTTGGGAGGCCAAGGTGGAGGACTGCTTGAGCCCAGGAGTTTGAGACCAACCTGGGCAACATAGTGAGACCTCATCTCTATTTTAAAAAGAGAGAGAAACTACTTCTCTATTCTTTGGCTTACAAGACCTTGACTTTCTCAATGTCCACTGACCTTTTTCAGTTATTTTAATCTTATCTGCCGTTTCCTTCCATTATACACCATTCACAGACCACTGCAAACTCTGTCTTGGGTTAAATCCCACCAGCTCAATAACAGGTTTATTTTCTTTTCTTTTTTTTGAGACAGGGTCTCACTCTGTTGCCCAGGGTGGAGTGCACTAGTGTGATCACAGCTCATTGCAGCCTCGGCCTCCCAGGCTCAAGCTATCCTCCCACCTCAGTCTCCTGAACAGCTGAGACTACCAGTATATGCCAACATGCCTGGCTACCTTTATTTTTTGTAGAGACAGGGTCACTATGTTGCCCAGGCTGGTCTAGAACTCCTGGGTTCTCAAGATCCTCCTGCCTCAGCCTCCCAAAGTGCTGGGATTATAGGCAAGAGCCACAACACCCAGCCAAGAATAGGTCTCTAACAACTCAGAACAGCAGGATCTGTCTCTCTCTTTCTGGTTTTTTTGTGATACAGTACGGAAAACTATATTAACCCCCTTTAAAAATGGCTGAATTATGTTTTAACTCTTTTAAGAAAAAAAAGAAAAAGAGATTTGGAGAAATAATCAGCACCCGTCAAGGAGCCCTCCTCTATGCTGACCTGGCTTGGACTGCAGGAGAAAAAGAGTTCAAAGATCTAAGGGTCTGGCTATAGGGCCTCTGCACACTGTTCCCACGTTTGAATCAGAATTACAAGTGTTCTGTAACATGTGCCCTCTCTCCTCTCCTGCATGGCCACCACAATCAACTAAAGAACCATAACCTAGCCGGGCGCGGTGGCTCACGCCTGTAATCCCAGCACTTTGGGAGGCTGAGGCGGGCAGATCACGAGGTCAAGAGATCGAGACCATCCTGGCCAACATGGTGAAACCCCGTCTCTACTAAAAATACAAACGTTAGCTGGGCGTGATGGTACGCGCGCCTGTAGTCCCAGCTACTCAGGAGGCTGAGGCAGGAGAATCACTTGAACCCGGGAGGCGAAGGTTGCAGCAGTGAGTGGAGACGGCGCCACTGCACTCCAGCCTGGGCGACGGAGTGAGACTCCATCTCAAAAAAAAAAAAAAAAGAACCATAACCTAACTCCAGTACAAGCAAGCCTCCTTACTAAATCACTAACGAGACTGAGAAGCAGGCATACTTCCCAGAGGAGACCCAGTTCACAGAACACAGCAGGATCCAACTAGAGTTCTCTCAGTACCAAGGTGATAAATATTTTTGATGCCGGAAATGAACAGAGAGCATTAGGCAATTTGACAGAATATCACACCAAGTTCTAAGGCTCAGAAACAGGAAAAAAACAAACAAAAAAAGGCAGGAAGTAAATCTGGGTAAACTAGAAAAGCAAGCCCTAGGAAAAAATTTCCTTTTCTTTTTCTTTTCTCTGAGACAGAGTCTCACTCTGTTGCCCAGGCTGGCGTGCAGTGGCGCCATCCTGGCTCACTGCAACCTCCGCCCCTACGAAAGAATTTCTAACAGAGATAGAAGGACCAGATTTCTACCTGAACAGAGTTCACAGGAGGAATAATTATTGAAATTTAGTGGATGAACATATACACATGTATATAGATATACCTTGTACATGGGTGGTTGCTTTTTGACTCTTACTTTTTACTGTATTTTGACTTAAGTCTCTAAAACATAGTCAATATATTAGTACTGCCTCTATTAGCTACTAGAGACCAAAAAACCAACTTGAACTGGCTGTCTTTTTTAAAGTAACTTATTAGCTTATGTAATTGAGACAATCTGATCAAATTGAGAGGCTCAGATGATATCTGTGGGACTGTGTGTGCAAAGATGTGTGTATGTGCCTGTCTCAACTCAGCTTTCCTCAATATTAGCTCCATTATCAGGATAGCTTCTCTCCTCATAGAGAAGGATGAAGGATGCAAGGATACCAGTAGCCCCAGAATTACATTCCATCCTCTTAGAGATCCCAGTAAAAAAATTAAAACAAAAACAAAACCTGAGAAACTCTTAATGACAGACTCTGCAAATAAGTCCCAAGGCTAGGTCTGCTGAGGTTGATTTGGGTCACATGCCCATTCCTGCATCTATCACCATAGCAAGAAAGTGAAGTAGACTGATAATCCCCTGTATCTGAGGAATGTGGCCAATTTTTCAATGCTAGTAAAGAACAAAGTTGAAGTTTCCTTAGAAATGCTCAAGTAGGATCATTTTTTTTTTCAAGTAGGATCATTTTAAAAGACAAGTCTCTGTATTTTTATTCATAGAATACTACACTGATAAAATAATACATAGAAGTCTACGTCTGTGGATATAATTTCCAGCTGCTTGCCAAAATGAAAGATTATTCTCCTTTTAGAATCACACCAATTTTTGACAGAGAATCAAAGCAGGGATATAACATCATTCAGGAAAGAAAATAACCTGTAAAGGTTAAACAACTTGTCAAATAAAGATCATCTGTATTTAAAGATTTTATGTGTGGAGAGACTTAGCTGCAGTCCCTTACCTCAGATTTCATCTTAGAAACACACTTAAATATCCTGGACCTCACTAAAAAATAAGATCAGGCCAGACGTGGTGGCTCACTCATGTAATCCCAGCACTTTGGGAGGCGGAGGAGGGCAGATCACTTGAGGCCAGGAGATTGAGACCAGCCTGGCCAATATGGTGAAACCCCATCTCTAATACAAATATAAAAATTAGCCAGGCATGGTGGTGCATGCCTGCAATCCCAGGTACTCGAGTGGCTGAGGCATGAGAATCATCTGAACCCAGGAGGCAGAGGTTGCAGTGAGCCGAGATCGCCACTGCACTCCAGCCTGAGTGACAGAGTCAAAATAAAAATAAAAATAAAAAATAAGCTCAATTTGCAGACCATTTCAGAAAATCAAACAGTATATAATAAAAAGATTTCAGGACAAGGGAGATTCAGGACAGTGATGTAAGAGCCATAATTCCAGAGCCTGAGGATACTCCATAGGATCAAGTTAGTATTAAGAAATCAACCACAATTATCTGAAAGGTCAGCCAACACTTGAATTACCACCCTCATA
>NW_026652276.1:9706861-9778447 GCF_009828535.3 Hylobates moloch
TGCCCAGGCTGGTCTTGGACTCCTGGGCTCAAGCGATCCTCCCGCCTTGGCCTCCCAAAGTGCTGGGGTTACAGGTGGGAGCCACCGCACTTGGCCCACCCTCATATATTGATGATAAAAACTGAAACCACATTTCTTTGATCAGTGGTTTCTGGCATACTGTAAAGTACATATTGCTAGATTTTAAAAATCTAAAATATATAGATTTCACGTATAGCCAACTCTAAAAATCTACTTATGTCTATAATCATCTTTGCCTTCTTCTGCAGTGCAAATACAGATGAAGTGATTCACTTCTTTCGCAAAAGACCAATCCCAACGCATGCTCTGAATACTACTTCTTGCTCTGAGGGTTTTGCTCCTTGGGTAATCCTTCTCTCCCCATCTCATTGCCTCTCCCTCTCTACGGTAAACCTTTCCCATATCAGCACATAAATGTTCTCTATTACCTCCCATCTTTGAAAACATTCCCATATTAACATTAGACACACTGATTCAAGAAAAAAGGCGTTACCAGGGAAAAAGAGGAACACTTTATATTGATAAGCGGCAATGTATTAGTAAAATATAATGATTACAAATGTATATGCACCTAACAAAAAAGCTTTAAACCACATAAAGCAAAAATTGACAAAAGTAAAAGGAGACATAAACAAATCCCCAATCATAGATATTTTCACAATTAAATAAAGTAAGACAAAAACCAGTAAGGAAACAGAAGCCCTGAACAACGTGAGCAGCCATAACCTAAGTGGCCTTTACAGAGCATAACACTGAACAACTGCAGAATATATAAGTTCAAGCGCACAGAGAATGTTTACCACGATAGACCATATGCTGAGCCACATGAATTTCTATAGGTTTCAAGAGCTTGATATCTTGCAGAGTATGCCCTCTGACTATAACACAGTTAAATTAGAAATGAATAGTAGTATGATATTCTAGAAAAGTTCCTAAGTATTTGAATATACACCTATACACCTGAAAATAAAGAATGGGTCAAAGAAAAAATACAGAGAAAACTTTAAATTATTTTGAACTGAATAATAAAAATACAACATGCTAAATTTGTGCAATGCATCTAAAGTAGCATCTAGAGAAAATGATATAGCTCTAAGTGCTTATAATGGGAAAAAAGACTAAAATCAATTAGCCAAGCTTCATCTTCAGAAGTCTGGAGGTGGGGAGTGTAAGAAGCTAATTTAACCCAAAATAAGTGGAAGGAAAGATACAGTAAATTTAAGAGAGAAAAATCAATGAAATAGAAAATCAGAACAAAAAATAGAGAAAATGAATGCAACCAAAAGTTATTACATGAAAAGATTGATAAAATCTTCCACTAGAATGACAAAGAAAAAAGAAAATAAGGCACACGATTACCAATAATATTTCAAAAATTAAAGAGGGGCAATCATTAAAAATCTTACAGACATTAAAAGGACAGTAAAGGAATATTATGAACAGCTTTATGCCAATACAGTCTACCAATTAGATGAAATGAGTAAGTCCCGAGTGAAACAAATTACCAAGACAGACACCAGAACAGAAAATTTTAAGTCTTTAGTATCTGTTATCAATAATAGAAATGTCAAAAAAAAAATGTAGGGTCATGTTTAAAACCATCACACTCTATATCAATAAAGAAATTTAAACTGTAATTAAAAACCTAGTAGAAAAGAATACTCCAAGCCCATATGCCTTCACTAGTAAATTTTATCAAATACTTAAAAAGGAAATAATACCAACCCTATCATACTCTCTCAAAATACAGGGGAAGAGGAAACATTTCCCAACTCACTTTATGAGACCAGTATTACCCTGATACCAAAACCAAAGACATAATAATACCAGTAAGTCACAAGTTAATATCCTGATGAGGACACATGTTAGATCTGTCAACAAATTATTAGCAAACCAAACCAAGGAATAAAAACTTAATTTAACATTTTAAAATTAATCCTTGTAATTCAACGTTAACAGGAAAAAGAAAAGAACCTGTATAATCATCTCAACACACACATTTGAAACAATTCAACTTCTATTCGCGATGAAAATTTCACTAAAACTATAAGGATATTTCCTCAGCTTGATAAAGGGCATCTATGAAAAACCTAAAACTAACATAATAACTAATGGGAAAGATAGAGGGCTTTCCTCATAAGATCAAGAACAAGGCAAGAATATCTCACTACTTGTGTTCAACATCATAGTGAAGGTTTCTTGTAAAGCATGAAAAAACTAAAAGGCATATAGATTAGAACAGAAAACATAAAACAGCCTTTATTCACAGACAATATATATGTAGAAAATCCTGCAGAATCTTTAAAGATGTACTAAAACTAATAACTAGGTTGCAGGACATTACAAATATACAAAAGTCAATTTCTATACACTAGCTATGAATGATTGGAAAATAAAATTAAGGAGATAATTTCAATTATCATAGTATCAAAAACATGAATGATTTAGTAAGAAATTTAACAAAATACATGCAAAACTTACACACTGAAAACTACAAAATCCTGTCAAAAGAAATTAAAGAAGACCTAAATAAATGGAGATAAATATCTGTTCACAGATTAGGCAACTCCAATCTATGCCATTTGGACCCCAAATTGATCTACAGACTCAATGCAATCCAAATAGGCTTTATTCATAGAAGTAGATAAGCCAATTCTAAATTTCCCATCAACATACACAGGAGCCCAAAGAGCCAAAAGAATTTTGAAAAACAAATACCACTAAATATTAAGGCTTACTACAAAGCTATAGTAATTAAGGAAAGATAGATAAATAGATTAATGGAACAGAATATAGAGCCTAGAAACAGAATCACATTTATATAGTAAATTGATTTTCAATAAAGATGTCATTGTAATTCAATAGGGAAAGGAGTCTTTTAAACAAATGTGCTGAAATAAGTAGATATCCACATGAGGAAGATGAAATTCAACCCTCACCTCACACCATATATAAAAATTAATTTGAAATGGACTATAGTCCAAAAAGTGAAAATTAAAACTACTATAAACCTTTTATAAGAAAAAAAAAGAGACTTGCAGAAACAGAGTAGAATGGTGGTTGCCAGGAGCTGGGGGGAAAAAGAAATGGGAGCTGCTGGTCAATGAATATAAAGTTCTAGTTGTATAAAATGAATTAAGTTCTAGAAATCTGCTGCACATCATCATGCATACTTAAAAATACCATGCACTTAAAATTTTGGTAAGAGGGTAGATCTCAAGTTAAACGTTCTTACCACAATTTTAAAAAGAAAGAAGAAAAGGAGAAATCTTTGCAACTTTGGGATAGACATATATTAGATAGGAAACCAAAGGCATAACTCATTAAAAATTTTGATAAATTGGATTTCACCATAATTTAAAACTTCTGCTCTTCAAAAGTTACCCTTAAGAAATTTAGGTAGCAAAGGACTTTTGTCCACATTATATAAAGAACTCTTACAAGTCATTAAAATGAAAGCAAAAAATGTATAAAAGACTTACACAGACACATCAGAGAATAACATATATATTAATGGGTATAAAAACAAAAAATAGTCAGCATCATTTTGTCATCAGGGAAATTCAAAGCAAAATATAACAAACAGTAACAAAGGAGATAACACTATACATCCACCAGAATGGCTATAATTATAATATGTGCTGGTGAGGATGTAAAGAAACTGAATCTCTCATATATTTTTCATGGGAGTGAGAAATGGTACAGCTACTTTGGAAAACCACTTCATAATTCCTTATAAAGGTAAACATATGCTTACCATATGATCCAGCAATTCCACATCAAGGTACCTACTTAACCAAGAGAAATAAAAGCATATGTTCTTACGATGATGTGTTCTTACGATGATGTGTACAGCAGTGTTCACAGGGGCATTATTCTTGATCATCAAAAACTGAAAACAGCCAAAATGTCCTTCCACTGGTGAACAGGTAAACAAACTCTGAAACATCTATGCAATGGAATACTAGCCGGCAACACTGAACAACATGGATAAATTTCACATGCACACTGGCTAATAGAAAGAAGCCAGACTCAAAATTATTCCATTTATATGACATTCTGGAAAAGGTAAATCCACAGGGATGCAAAACAGATCAGTGGTTGGCAGGGGCTGTGGGATGAGGGGAAATGCTGACTTAAAAGGGATACAAAGGAATTTTGGGGAGTAACGAATGCTTTTCTATATTCATTGTGGTGATGGTTACACAAGTTTTTTAATTCATAGAACCGGACACTTAAAGGGAGTGATTTTTTACTATATGTAAATTATACTTCAATAAACCTGAGCAAAAAGACTATATGAACCAAATAAATTTTTTTATACCAAAGCCAAACAAACTCACCATCTATATACAGGAAAAGTGCAAAACTCCATAAAAACACCCAAACTACGAGCCAAGGTTATGATCTAAAGGTATCAAATATTTTTTATTCTGATAAAACTTAAAATCCAAGAAATATTTATCAAAATTTTGTAATGTGCAGAGCATCTCTTAGGCATCAAATTACTCCCACTTACAGTGAGGTGACGCTTCAGTTAATAGGCATTTTCAAAAACAACATCGCTAGTATTGGCCTATCAACACCTAGAAATAAGTACACCCACAAAGCACATCCCTAACTATCTTCAAGCAGAAGCAATCATCAATCAAATGGTATAAGCTTTAGGAAATGAAGGCAGTGTCTGCTTCCTGTGAGATGACAAAGGAAAGGCTTAATTAACATGGCAGAATGCAGCATGGGTCATGAGGATGGATAGTGATGAAAAAGGATGTCATAGTTTAAAAAGTTCAAGAAGTAGGCATGTTTGCAGAACAGAAGGTAGACAGGTGTCGTTGCAGCTGGAAGCTTCTGAAGAGGCACACACACACAAAAAAAAATCCACTAAGGAAGAATGAGCTCATCCTTGCCAAGGAGGGCCTTGAATGTCATTCGTATGTACCTTAAAATGCACAGGCACACACACACATGCACACATACACACAGTTTCTTTTTTTCTCAACTCGATGCTTAAAAGAGAGAAAGATAGCCATCAAGAAAGAAATCAAAATAGAAATGTTATAACATTCTAAACACAAGTAGAGCTGAGGTTCTTGTATACTAAGCGCCATTGATCAACTGGCTGTAGGACTTTACATAGAAAAGCTAGAACCCCCAACTTTCAAAGGAACTTTGTTCAAAAATAACATGGTACAATGGGGATGGGGAGGTGGGAGCAAAGAGTCAGGCCCTGAGTGAGGAAGCAGGAGCCTAGCAAGGACTGAAGCCTGGAGTGAAGTAGGTGACCTAGTGATACAGAAGGCAAGCAATGGAAATAGATTACTTACAAACAGGAATGAGCAAAAAAGTAAATATAATGTGAACAATAAGAGCCAGGTTTCTCACTGTCATAGAAAGGGGGTACAAATGTGGGAAGGGGGAAGCCAGAACAAACCCTATGGTGTTGTGTTAGAATTGGAGATATCCTTCAATCATTGTGGAAGTCAGTGTGGCGATTCCTCAGGGATCTCGAACTAGAAATACCATTTGACCCAGCCATCCCATTACTGGGTATATACCCAAAAGACTATAAATCATGCTGCTATAAAGACACATGCACACATATGTTTATTGCGGCACTATTCACCATAGCAAAGACTTGGAACCAACCCAAATGTCCAACAATGATAGACTGGATTAAGAAAATGTGGCACATATACACCATGGAATACTATGCAGCCATAAAAAATGATGAGTTCATGTCCTTTGTAGGGACATGGATGAAACTGGAAAACATCATTCTCAGTAAACTATTGCAAGGACAAAAAAACCAAACACCGCATGTTCTCACTCATAGGTGGGAATTGAACAATGAGAACACATGGACACAGGAAGGGGAACATCACACTCCGGTGACTGTTGTGGGGTGGGGGGAGGGGGGAGGGACAGCATTAGGAGATACACCTAATGCTAAATGACGAGTTAATGGGTGCAGCACACCAACATGGCACATGGATACATATGTAACAAACCTGCACATTGTGCACATGTACCCTAAAACTTAAAGTATAATAATAATTTAAAAAAAAAGAATTGGAGATATCCATGTGAAAAGGAAGGAAGGAAGGGAAGGAAGAGAAAGGAGAGAGACAGACAGATAGATAGATGAAGATAGGGTAGGTAAGATAGGTAAGGCAGGCACGCAGGCAGGCTGGTAGGAAGGCAGGAAGGAAGAAAGGAGGGAAGGAGGGAAGATACATACATGTCTTTCCTAGTTTCTGTTCATTAAGAGGGCTTGGGAGAGTCTGGATATCTCCATTAAAAGGAACCAGGGAGTCTTAGAAAAAATGGCTGATTCGAGGGATAGCAAAGAGAAAGTTACAGGATGAGGTGGGAACATCACCAGGAAATAAGTTTTCAAAGAATGATGAGGACATGTCCAAATGGCACAGGGATCAACTTGGGGGGCTACCACTGGTCAGATCAGGGGCAGTTTGAACAACAATGATAGTAGTACAGTACTCTTCAATAAATAATTATAGTAATAGATTACCCCTCTGAGAAGCAAAATAATCTGCTCTTTCCCAAAGAGCATCTCTATACTAAACATACCCACTTTTCAGGAACTGTGAATTCAAACATTCACTCAGTGGTATGGTAGTGCCTTCTCTCCCTTCAAGAGGCTCACTATCACTTCCACACCTAAGATTTCAGCCTTGAGCTTCTAGTGGATCATGACAACATGAATGCCTGTCTCTCTCTAGAATAAGCCACCTAAAACCAGATCAGGCAAGGATGGAGAAGCTGCCTCTCAGCTAAGATGACTCGAGAGAAAGTAACATGCATCCACCTCTGAAGCCAAGGCCGACTTTCCTTCACCTCGGCATAGCGGCCCCCCAACCCAGCCCGCCCTGTAGCTGAACAGGATGACTCTGGAAGCAAATTTCCTATGATCTCTGAATAAGTAATGACCTAATTTTAAAAAATATATTTGTCTAAAGAAGTTGTTTTCTTTTACAAAGAAAGAAAAGTTGTTTAGCTTTATAAACCAAAGGGTTGTTGCTGTTTTAACCTTGTTTAGGCCCAAGTGTGATACAGCATCAGCACCTTGAAGAATAAGGAGTGGTGAGGGAAAGAAGCATGTCCTTAATGAGGTAGTTCCTTCTCCACCATGGAGACTTTATTTCTGAGTAACTGTATATAACCCAACATCATTTCTAATTCACATTTCACATAAAGTCATGTTTCATTTCAGACCAACAAGACTTCAAATGTTCACTGTAGGCTCTCTGCACATGAACTGCACTTCCATGGGTCAGAAGTAATACAATAGAGGAAGGTATTGCCAACTCTGAGGCTAGACTGGCTGCCACATATAAAATTATCCTGGAGGCAATCTGCTTATGAGATTGAATGTTGAAGAAAAAGTAGACAATAAGAAGAAAAAACCTGGCCACAAGCTGTAAAATGCAGCAGAACTATATGTGTACGTGTGCTCACAATAACATAAAAGCAGGGAGCTTATCTTCATTGTGGTTGATCTTTTCAAGCTAAGACTTGCCCAAAGATTTGGGAAGAAAGTTACATTAACAAGAAGCTCTCCAGCTTCACAGACTTAAGTCTCCAATCACGCAAGAAACATGTCTTCGCTTTCCCTTCTTACTTTCTTTGAGGACACTTAAGCCAGGTAACAAACAGAAAGCTATTTTTCATCAACTAGGAAAAAGAGACAAAAGAGTCTCTTTAGAGTTACACAGTCCCTGAGCAGCCCCAAATACTGCTTTCAAAATGAGCTGCTAAAATCTGTTCTTAAATAAGTTGCTCTGGAAGTCCTAGCTAGAGCAATCAGACAAGAGAAAGAAACAAAGGGTACCCAAATTGGAAAGGAAGAAGTCAAAGTATTCTCGTTTGCAGATAATATGATCTTATATTTGGAAAAACCTAAAGACCACCAAAAAACTATTAGAGCTAATAAACAATTTCAGTAAAGTTGCATGATACAAAATCAACATATAAAAATCAGCAGCATTTCTCTATGCCAACAGAGAACAATCTGAAAAATAAATCAAGAAAGTAATTACATTTATAATAGCTACAAATAAAATTAAATACCTTGAAATTAACTTAACCAAAGAAACAAAAGACATCTGCAATAAATACTATAAAACACTGATGATAGAAATTGAAGAAGACACACAAAAAATGGAAAGATATTCCATGTTCATTGGTTGGAAGAATTAATAACGTTAAAATGTCCATACTACCCAAAGTAATCTACAGATTCAATGCAATACCTAACAAAATGCCAATGATATTCTTCATATAAATAGAAAAAAATCTTCAAATTTATATGAAGCCATAAAAGACCCAGAATAGCCAAAGCTATCCTGAGCAAAAGGAACAAAACTGGAAAAGTCACATTACCAGACTTCAAATTATACTACAGAGCTATAGTAACCAAAACAGTATGATACTGGCATAAAAACAGTCACATAGAAAACAGAATAGAGAACTCACTCTCTTCAATAAATGGTGCTGGGAAAACTGGTTATCCAAATGCAGATGAATAAAATTAGAGCCCGATCTTTTGCCATACACAAAAATCACATCAAAATGGATTAAAAACTTAAATCTAAGACCGCAAACTATTAAACTACCAAAAGAAAACATTGAAGAAACTCTTCAAGACACTGGAGTGGGCAAAGACTTCTTGAGCGATACCATACAAGCACAGGCGACCAAAGCAAAAATGGACAAATGGGATCACACCAAGTTAAAAAACTTCTGCACGGCAAAGGAAACAATCAACAAAATGAAGAGACAACCCACAAAATGGAAAAAACCCACAAAATGGAGAAAGTGAAGAGACAACCCACAAAATGGAGAAAATATCTGCAAACTATTTTGCAGATATCCCTTTACAAATGGCTGACAAGGGATTAACAACCAGAATGTGTAAGGAGTTCAAACAACCAACAGAAAAAAGTCTCAGCAATGCCACTACTGGGTATACATCCAAAAGAAAATAAATTGTTCTACCAAAAAGATACATGCACTCATATGTTCACTGCAGCACTACACACAATAGGAAAGACATAGAATCAACCTAGGTTCCCAGTCCAATGTTGGACTGGATAAAGAAAATGTGGTACACGTACACCATGGAATATCATGCAGCCATTAAAAAAGAATGAAATCATGTCCTTTCCAGCACCATGGATGAAGCTGGAGGCCACTATCCTAAGTGAATTAGCTCAGGAACAAAAAACCAAGGACCACATGTTCTCACTTATAAGTGGGGGCTAAACAATAAGTACTCAGGGAAATAAAGACAGCAGCAACAGACACTGGGGACTTCCAGAGGAGGAAGGAAGGGATGGGGCAAGAGTTGAAAAACTATTGGGTACTATGTTCAGTACCTGGGTGACAGGATCAATCATACCCCATACCTCAGCATCACACAATATAGTCAGGTAACAAACCTGCACATGTACTCCCGGAATCTAAAATAAAAGTTGAAATTATGTTTTAAAAAATTTGTAAAAAGAGTTGTTCTGAAGTCACCTAAGATTCAGGGCTTATGCTGGGTTTGGTGGTGCTATTATTTTTGATAGTTAAGCCAATGGCGAGCCTTGTGATAGTAGAGTGGTAGAGTAACTATCTTTTAAAACCAACAATTTTCTAAGCATGTAAGTCTAGAATACAAATTTCATATTGTTTTATTTGAATCATTTTAAGAGCTTTCATCTTTTCCCTACTTTGATAGAAGCATAAAAAATGAGTTCAGTGTAAGCTGGTTCTGCCATATAACCTTACAGTTTATGCTGTTGCAAGAATTATTCTGAAAATTATCCTGGGCAGAGATTTTTGTATACAAAATATCAGCCAAGAACAAATTTTTACAGCTGACTTCTAAACCCTTTAAAATTGCATTTCATAATGGAAATAGTGACAGATGCTTTACCCCAGAAGCACTATTTTAATATTTCTAGCTTTTCCAAAATACAATACTACGAACTCAGGATCAGCATGTAAAAAAGAAAAAAAAAAGGTCATAAGTTATAAAACCATTTAAGAAAATGGGCACAAATAAAAACATGCTTTATGAGTCAAACATGTTTAGATGCATCTACCTGCCATAACTGTTACATTTAATTCTGCAATGCTTTCTTACATCACTGAGTCAGGATTTCAATCAGTAGAAACCTTAACCCAAGGATTCTTCACGATCAATGACTGACTTAAACCTGGATTTACACTCACTCACACATATAGAGTCCAGTTCTGTGTCCACATTGGGAAAAGTAGGGGCATTATCTAACTCCTTATTGACTCAAGAAGGAGGAAGGCTGTAAAGCAGTATGAGTCTGGGAAAATTTGGAAGAGCAGGAAGCCATGTGTGGTAAACAGAAACTCAAAACAAAGATAATTGGTGACAGTGACATCCCAGTGCATAGCATAAAGGTTAGGCATAGTAGACATTTGTGGCTAACCGAATCTTTCCCCTACACCTTTCACAACCTGCAAAATTAGCTTATTAGTTCTAATTAGAAACAGAGAATGTTACTCACCCACTCAATACCCTCCACCCAGATCAAACTACATCTATGACATAACCACTATCAAAATGCATGTATTTCCTTTGGATTCCAGAAGCTCTATGATATGAGGAAATGGGCACAGAATTAGAGCTGTCAAGAACCGAGGTACTGGCTTTGCTACTCAATACTTAACTTGAGGCACATCCCAGTTTCATCAACTTTGAAATAAGAAAGTGAAAAATCATTACATCTCCAGCTTCAAGACTCCACCACTCTCATAGTGAAACCATGGTGGAGGAGATGTGAAATATAAGTGACATGTCAATGAGAGCAAGGACAGAGGGTGAGTTCACTTATGGGAAGAAATATTTAACTTAATTTTGTGACCAAATCTGCTTGCGTTCAAACTAATCATTCCAATTCCAACATAACTATTTGATTATATTTGTGTACTGGTTAAAGGAAATATAGAGGAATGCCATTAATTTTTCTCTTGTTTTAAAGTAAACACTTTTGGGTAATATAACTCATTTTTAATTACATATAGAAAAATACACAAATCATAAATGCATAATAATGATGAATTTTTACAAAATAAACAATGCCCACATACAACACTAACCAAGATGAGGAAACAGAGTCTCACTAGTATGTTAGTTTTCTGTGCGACACAAAAACCACAAACTTAGCAGTTTAAAACAAGACACATCTATTATCTTATAACTTCTGTGGGTTGAGTATCTCGGTATGGCTTAGCTGGGTTCTCTAGTGGCGATCTCAAGGCCGTAATCAAGGTGTCGGTCAGTTGGGGCTGCTATCTCATCTATGGTTTAACAGTTAGGGTCCTAACAGAAGCCTGGGTGGCTGTTGGCAAAATTTGTTTTCTTGGAGCTATAAAACTCCTGGCAGTTTGTTTCTTCAAGGGCAGCAAGAAATAATCTCTAACTCCTGGATGCTATTTTAAAGGGCTCACCTGATGAGGTCAGGTCCACAAAGATAATCTCTCTTACAGTTAACTTAAAGTCAGCTGATGAGGGACTTCAATAACATCTGCAAAAGCCCTTTACCTCTGCCCAAAATTGTGACTTGCTCATAGGAAGGATACCCCATCATATTCACAGGTCCCACCCACACTCAAGATGAGGGAATTAAACATGGTGTGTGTATTTAAGGAGGAGAATCTTGAGGGCCACCTTACAATTCTGCCTGCCAGAACCAATACTCAAGAAGTTCTTCTCTTACCACTTTCAATTATTGCCCCTTCGAAGATAAATAATATCCTGATAAAACTATAGTTTTATGCTTATAAGTAGAATCACAAGTAGTTTTGTGTTTGGCCATTAGATTCATACTTAATTGCTGCACATTGCTGTAGTTCATCCATTCTCTCTGCTGTACAGTATTCTATTGTATATACACACCACAACATATCCATTCTACTATTGAGATTTGGGTGGTTTCCAGTTTGGGGCTATTTTGTATAATATTGCTAGGAAGATTCCTAGACATATTTTTTTGGTGTACAAATGTACCCATTACTGTTGGGCATATACCTGGGAATGAAAATTCTGGGCCACAAGATATCAGCAGCTTTAGCAAATGATGCCAAGCAGTTTTCCAAAGCGACTACACTGACATTCCTACTGGCAGCATATGAGAATTCCAGTTACTCTACACCTCACCAACTCTTAGTATTGTTTACCTATTTATTTCAGCCCTTCAGGCAGATGTGAAGTAGTACTGTATTATGGTTTTGATTTGTTTCCCTGATAACTGATAAAGCTGAGAATCTTTTCCTAAGTGCATTGGCCATTTGGATAGCTTTTTGTGAAGAGCCTGTATCAGTCATTTCCCCATTTTTCTATTTGTTGTCTGGTTTTTTTCTCAATTATGTCAGGGAATTCTTTATAAATTCTAATTAGGAGTCCTTTGTTGAATATATACCTGGTTGCGTATATCTTCTCCCACTGTGCAGATTAATATTTGCTTTCCTTGTGGTATTTTTGAAGAGTTCTTTAATGTACTCCAATCTATTCATTTTTCTCCTACGTGGTTAGTGTTTTTTGTTTGTCTGTTGTTGTTGTTGTTGTTGTTGTTGTTTTGAGATGGAGTCTTTCTCTGTCACCCAGTCTGGAGTGCAGTGGCATGATCTCAGCTCACCTCCGCCTCCCAAGTTCAAGCAATTGTCCTGCCTCAGCCTCCTGAGTAGCTGCGACTACAGGCACACACCACCAGGCCCAGCTAATTTTTGTATTTTTAGTAGGTTTTCACCATGTTGGCCAGGCTGGTCTCCAACTCCTCACCTCAGGTGATCCGCCCACCTCAGCCTCCCAAACTGCTGGGATTACAGGTGTAAGGCATCACGCCTGGCCTATTTTTTGTGTCCTGTTTAAGAAATGTTTGGTGCCCCTAAAGTCATGAATATATGGTACCATGTTTTCCTTGAAAAGCTTTACTGTTCTACCTTTCACATTTAGTTTTTTTTATCTACCTAGAATTGATTTTTGTGCACGGTATGAAATAAAGGTCAACATCCTTTTTCTCCAAGTGGGTAGCCAATCAGCCTTGCACCACTTGTTGAAAAGAGCATTCTTTCCTCCACTGCACTGCACTGTTACCTTTATCATAATCAAGCGACCATATATGAGTCTATTTCTGGACTTTCTATTCCATTCACTAGCTTATGTCTCTCTCCTTATACTAAATACCACACCATTGTAACTGTGCTCACTTATGGTAAGCCTTGATGTTGGGCAGTTTAAGAACTCCAGCTTTGTACTTCAAAATTGTCTTGGTTATTTTGGTCCTTCACGTTGCCATCTATTTTTAAAATCAGCTTGTTACTTTCCACACACACACAACAACGATTGCTGGAATGCTGACTTGGATTCTGTTAAATGCAGCGATCAATTTGGGAAGAATTAATATTTTTACCATAATAAATTTTACAGTCCATGACTATTTAGTTAGAGCATCTTCAGCATCTTTTGATAACATTGTGTCGTTTTCAATGTTGAGGTCTTGAAAACTCTTTTTCACATGCTAACATAAGGGTAACATTTTTTCTTTGTTGTTGATATATAGAAATGCAAATAATTCTTGTAGGCTGACTTTGTATACAGCAGCCTTTTAAATTCCCCATGTATACAATCAACTAGTCTGAAAATGATGAGTACTATCTTACTTTCCCAATCCTCATGTCTTTTTTCTTGCTTTATCACATTAACTACAGTCTACGATATAACATGGAATAAAAGTAATGATAGTGAGCATCCTCGCTTCATTTCCACTATCAGAGGGAAAACTTTCACTGTTTCAACATTAGCTATGATGTTTACTGTAGGCTTTGGTAAGGAGGCTTTATCAGATGAAAGAGTCTTCTTCTATTACTAGGACTTATCATAAATGGATCTTTAATTTCATCAAGTACTTTTCTACAGAAACTAGAGTAACTGTAAGATTTTTCCTTTCTTCTGGTAACGTGATGAATTACCTTATTTGAGTTTTGAATAGTAATCCTCCAATCTTACATTAGTGGAATAAACCTTACCTGTTCATAATCTATTATCCCTACAACATATCTATAGATTCAATTTTCTATTATTTTATTTAGGATATTTGTATCTGTGTTTACAAAAGGACTTTTCCTACAATTTTCTTATATTGTATTATCTTTGTCAGGTTTTGATATCAAGGGCGTACTGGCCTCAAAAAACATTTTTCTGTTCTCCAGAATAGTTTTGTAAGATTGGTGTTATTTATCTGTTTTAAACATTTGGAAGCATTCACTTGTAAAGCCATTTGACACTGGAGTTTTCATACCTCGAAAAGGTGTCAAATAAATCTAAAATGAATGAGTTTAGGAAAGCCATTTAACTTACTGGTTCTATGACAAAAATCATACTTTAAGCATGTAATACTATGACTGGTTGGTTGTTCTTTCCCTAATGAATTTAGAGGTCTCTGCTAAAAGAAAAGAATTTTCCTTTCAAATTAGAAAAAGGTAAAAATCACTTCTGGCTTTTGCATTTGTTAAAATAGTTTCCAAATGTTAAAAGTATTATTTAAATCTTCTATGGTTCTTAAATAAAGACAGAATAGGTTTTGAAAATAAGCCTCTATGGATCCATTCTGGCCTAACAGACAATATATACTTTCTGTATGTTCCATGAGGGACAGCACACTATGTTATATTCAATGATATGTTCTCTTATCTGGTACACAGTAGATGTCCAAAATAATATTTGTTGAATGAACTGTCACATCACTGAAGAAGAAAAGAAACACCAACTGATACTGTGATATTATGATATAATTTAAAAATATAAATTTGTTCTTCATCCCCAGTTCCTAATACAGAGCTCCTAAAAACCCCAGGAATTTTCTTAGTGATGGGGTGAGAGGAGCATCTTTTGTTATTGGTAATAAGCCCTTTTTGAACATACCTCAGTTTATGCTAATGAGGGACTCTTGGAGGATGGGGCCAGCTGCCAGAGAATGAACCATGTGATTAGAGGGTTGGAACTTTCAGCCCCACCCCCTGACCCCCAGAAAGGGACGAGGGGCTGGAGATTGAGTTCAATGACCAATGATTTAATCAATCATCACTGTGTAATGTGGCCTCCATAAAAACCATAAATGAGTTCAGAAAGCTTCAGGGTTAGTAAACACAGAGAGGTGCTAGTAGGGTGGAGGACCTCAAGAGGGTGTGGCAGCTCCACGCCCCTCCATAGAGGCACTATGTACCTCTTCATCTGGCTATTCATCTGCATCCCTTGCAATATCCTTTATAATAAACTGGTAAACATAACTCAATGTTCCCCTGAGTTTTATAAACCATTATAGCAAATTACTGAACCTGAGGGGGCCATGGGAATCCCCAAATAATAGCCAGTCAGAAGTACAGGCAGCCCGGACTGTGACTGGCACCTGTGTGGAGGGCAGTCTTGTGGTATAAGCCCTTAACCTGTGGGGTCTGTGCTAACTCTGCGTAGTGTCAGGATTGAGTTAAAATGTAGGACACCCCATTAGAGTCTGAGGAGAACTGGTTGGTGTGGAAAATCCACACAGTTGATGACAGCAGTGTTGAGAGTAGTATAGAAAAACAGTGTTTCCTTTTAGACATGTAAGTATTCTCCTTGCTTTTATTTTAAAAAGTATACTTTTAAACTACTTTTAACATAATAATAAAACTGACACTAACGTACTTTCTAAATTCTGTATAGCCTTAACAGAAGCACCTTGAAGATGAAGTTTAGATGTTGTATAAACAAAAACCCAAATTCAAGAATTTACTCATTTTCTTTGGATTTAGGAACTGACTTTTTATCTGTTACCAGACATTGTCTCCTCATGAATTAAATCAATATGCTCTGGTCTATTTAGAAATAAGCACATGAATAATGAAAAAGAAATACTATAGTTCAGTCCATCTCACAAAGAAATCTATGTCTGCAACATGCAGTGTTACCAAAGTCCTAGAAGAGTGCCTAACACAGAACAGGTACTCAACAACAAATGGCACTTGCCATTTTTAACATCATCACATAGTGGGAGTCATTCATAGTAAGTCATGCAAATACCACCCAGAAGAAAACATCAAATGCCATTGGAATGTGAACAGAGACAATATAAAGGGCCCTATAATATGTGAAAATCATCTAAAGATTTTTCAATTCAATAAAACAGCAGCACTGAATAACAATTGTAAAGATATGAAGGAAAGGCTTCCCAGAGGCAACAACCTGTGAAACCAGTCTAGAAAGATGAGTAGGGGAAAGAGGAAGAGACACATGCAGAGAACTTCAAGCAAAGGAAACTGTGTATAAAAAGAAAATGTAGCATGCAGCTGCATGGTGCGTTCAAAGACTTTCTGTATGTGGTGCCCAAGATCAAGGGTATGCTAAAGGAAACAAAGTTGCCCAAGAGGGAAGAGGACAGGTCATGGAAGGCCTTTATGTCATACAAAGGAGTAAGAATGTAATTGGTAATAAAAACCTAAAAGACTCTAGTCTGAGCTGGTATTAACTGAGAAAGAAACTACTGTATTTGAGATCCCAAGGAGAAAATAGACCATCCTGGATCAACTGAAATCTACAATGAAGCTTATTTAACTCTGTAAGCAAAAAGAAATTAAGAAGGAGGCTGGGCGCAGTGGCTCACGCCTGTAATCCCAACAGTTTGGGAAGCCGAGGCGGGTGGATCACCTGAGGTCAGGAGTTCGAGACCAGCCTGACCAACATGGCAAAACCCCGTCTCTACTAAAAATACAAAAACTTAGCCAGACATGGTGATGGGCATCTGTAATCCCAACTACTTGGGAGGCTGAGGCAGGAGAAATGGTTGAACCAGGAGACGGAGGTTGCAGTGAGCCAAGATCACACCACTGCACTCCAGCCTGGGTGACAGAAGGAGACTCCATTTCAAAAAAAAAAAAAAAGGAATTATTATGAAAACAAATCCAAAATCAACTATAAACATTAATGAAGAAATATTATAGAAGACATTTATAAACAATATATCCAATCTTTTATATTTGGGGGGAAAATTATCCAGCTTCCATGTGCAAACATCCAGCAGACCTGACTTGATTCATTGCTTTGTTTCCTCTTCCAATTGAAGCTAGTTCTTAAGAAAACAAGTTTCTGCTTTGTAAGATCACTAAATTTAGTGAATTCATCCTGTGCTTTTGGTCTTCCTAGTTGTAAAAGTTTACATCACAATAAACAATCCTATCCTTTTTCTGATATTTAGAAATACTGAAATTGTTCAACAAGTATCTATTCCCTGCCTACTGTATGCCAGTTAACAGGTGGCTAGATAGAAGAGAAGGAAAATGAAAGAATAAAACTCACATTTTAAAAGTACCTACTACTTGTCAGACACTATTTTAGGTGATTATAGTTCATTAATCCTTATCAAAAACTTACACCATTTATAGGTGAGGCCCCTAAAGCCCAGAGCCAGTAAATAAAGGATCTAGAATGGAGACCCCAATCTAACTTGAAAGGTTCCAGTTGTTACCGTAACACCAAGAATATAAATAAAATAAACAAAACCCCCGCCCTCACCAGTTGAGACTTGGGAGGAATGCATGCTTCTCTTCCTTTAAACATACAGTTCCCTTGCCTTAAATATTCTCCTCTCCCCTTAATTTTCATTTCGCAAACTCTCCTTTCCAACTGCAATTGAAATGTCACTCTTCCAAGAAATTTAAGTTCCCTTAGGCAGAGCCATTGTCTCCCACTCCATACACCTCCTTCATCTCTGTGTTCACATCTCTGTTAAAACATATCACACAGCTATGTGGCTCTCTGTCTACACATCTGATTTCTGCAATGGTCTCCAAGTTCATCAAGGGTAGTCAAAGTGTGTTCATCTTTGTATCTCCAGGACCCATGCCAGTGCCACGTACAAAGCTGCCAATCAAAGAATGTCGAATAAACAAATGGATGGTGGAAATCCTCCAAATAGAAGTGTCAGTTTAAACTAGGAAACTGCGTAAAGACCTATCTGGAAAAGAATGTAAAGAAAGAAAAGAGGACACAGGCTAGAAGCTTAAGAAATGTCTACAACTGGCCGGGTGCAGTGGCTCACACCTGTAATCCCAACATTTTGGGAGGCCGAGGTGGGTGGAACACCTGAGGTCAGGAGTTCAAGAGCCTGGCCAACATGATGAAACCCCATCTCCACTAAAAAAAAAAAAAAAAAAAACAAAGATTAGCTGGGCATGGTGGCGCACCTATAATCCTAGCTACTCAGGAGGCTGAGGCAGGAGAATCACTTGAACTAGGAAGGCAGAGGTTGCAGTGAGCCAAGATCACGCCATTGCACTACAGCCTGGGCGACAGAGCGAGACTCCGTCTCAAAAAAAGAAAAAAGAAATGTCTACAACTAAGTGGAGAAAAGAGAGAAATCAATAAAAAACAAACATACTGAATAGAAGAAACAGAACTGGGCCATGGAGCTAATAAGAGGTTATTACAAAGAAAATGGAAATCAATGGTCTTAAATCACTGTAGAAAGCTCCAGGAAAATGAAAACTAAGAAAACAACCAATGAAAACAAGTAGGAAATCAGTGACAACTATGAAAAGAACAACTTTAGTAGAAAGCTGCGGTAGAAAACAAACTGCAGAATCCACATCACTAGTGAGAAACAGACACTGAGTCCAAAAAGTCTGGCTACAAACAAAAGGAAAAGAAACAGGAGCATGAAAGAAAAGTCTGCACAAAACAAGGATGTGTGTGCTTACAGAAACATGTCTATGTCCCTAAATACCATGAGGACACAAATCCAGCCTTAGGCACACAGAAGTGGCACTGTGCCCAACGCAAAGTGCCAAACATAGAAATAACACATATGAGAAACAACCAATACTGAAGATGATAAAACCAACATTCAAAATATCAACAAGGTCACAGGATGAAATGGAAAACCAAAAAGTAAAAGTTAAAGAAATAAATGCAAATTTGTTGGTCTCTTTTAATTCTTTAATTAAAGAATGGATAAAAACCTGTGTCTCAGGTTTTCCCTGTGTCCAGACTGTCTCCCCAGTTCTGGAGGCTCAGAAGTCCAAGATTAAGGCACCAGCATCTGGTGAGGGCTTTCTTGCTGTGTCATGATGTGGACAGAAGGTAGAAGTTGGAAGGCAGAAGGGCAAGAGTAAGAAAACCCACTCCTGCAAGCCCTTTTATTTATAATCCATTCAGTAGGGCTCTACCCTCATGACCTAAACACCTCCCAAAAGACCCCACATCTCCCAATGCTGGTGCATTTGAGATTATGTTTCTAACACATGAATTCTGGGGATACATTCAGACCACAGCAACCTGGTAGTACACAGAATCCATTTGAATAATTTCTTATCTTTTGGCCTAGTAATTCCTCTTTAAGAATTTAAAGAAAACAATCTTAAGAAATAAAAAGTCATATATTTAAAGATGTTCTCCATAATATTATTTAAATTTTAAAAATCATAAAAAATTAAAATGTCCTATAACATAGGGAAGTTATTTAAAATACATAACATCCACTCGAGGAAATATTATGTAGTCATTAAAAGTGACAATTTATTCATTCACTGAATGCATTCCATGTGCCTGAAACAATTACCTGAGATGTACCTGAGATGTTTATGGTAGATAAACATCTCATGTACCTGAGATGTTTATGGTACATAAAAAGCTTACAATACTAAACTATGTGTCTATATATATACCATGAACACTAAACTATATGTGTGTATATAATATGAAATGCTTGTATACTTGTAGTATACAAGCATTTTTAGAACTATATAGCAAAGACATGAAATGCTAATAGGACAATAGTATTTACATCAGGTAACTAAGCTACTTGAGTTCCTAAACTATATTCAATAACACACTATAACAATAACGATAATAACCTCCTTCAACAACAGCAACAAATATATTTTGGGCATATACAACTCTTTTTTATTATTATTTTTTTTTGAGACAGAGTCTTGCTCTGTCTCCCAGGCTGGAGTGCAGTGGCGCATCTGGGCTCACTGCAAGCTCTGCCTCCCAGGTTCACGCCATTCTTCTGTCTCAGCCTCCCGAGTAGCTGGGACTACAAGCGCACCCCGCCACGCCTGGCTAATTTTTTGTATTTTTAATAGAGATGGGGTTTCACTGTGTTAGCCAGGACGGTCTCGATCTCCTGACCTCGTGATCCACCCTCCTCGGCCTCCCAAAGTGCTGAGATTACAGGCGTGAGCCACTGCGCCTGGCCTACAACTCTTATTAAGTGCCCACAAGATTTTTTTTTAAGAGAGAACTTTTGATGCTCCAGAAGTAACTCATAAAATAACACAGCAAAGGGCCATCAAATTCACAATCTAGGAGATAGAGGGGTTCCATTTTGAAATGTCCAAAATGGTGACTTGCGTGTGAAAAGAAACAGGAGCGACACAGCTGCTGCTTATATAGTGGACTAAATGCCAAAGAAAACAAGTAATTTTAGGGCTTAACTTGTGTATATATTCATAAGACTAATTCCTTTGGGGTCAGAAAAGTTTGGGGACAGTATCTTTTAGTGATCTATATTTTAAAAATCATTTTTATTAAACATAGAGTCACCACATGACCCAATAACTCCACTCTTAGACAAATACTCAAAAGAAGCAAAAACATGTGCTTATATAAAACCTTGTGCATGAATGTTCACAACAGCATAATAGCCAGAAAGTAGATACAACCCAAATGTTCATCAACTGATGAAAGGATAACAAAATGTGGCATGTCCACACATGGAATGTTATTCTGCCACAAAAAGAAATGAAGTACTGATATATGCTACAACATGGAAGAACCCTGAAAACATTATGCTAAGTGAAGGAACACAAACACAAAACGACAAATATTGTACAATTCTATTTATATGAAATGTCTAGAATAAGAAAATCCATATAGACAGAAAATAGATTAGTAGTTACCAGCATCTGGGAAGAAGGGGAACAGAGAGTGACTACTGCTTAATGGGCACAGGGATTCTTTTGGGGGTGAATAATATTCTGGAATTAGATGGTGGTGATGGTTGCACAACACTGTAAATATACTAAAACCACAAAACTGTATACTTTAAAATTATTAAAATGGTGAATTTTATGTTATGTGAATTTTTTCTCAATTTTTTAAAATTTTAATCACTTTTGGCATAATCTAACCACCTCTTACCAAAGAAAGTGTCTGAATGAAAAGATAATTCCAATTACAAATAACAAATCATTTTGATAATACAGGTGTCTCATTTATTAAAAAAGTTTACCTTTTTGATAAACCTCAAATATAGTCATTTAAAGTTTCAGACTATTTTTCTTTACATTTTCCTCTTCTAGTTCTTCACACTATCAACTATAGAAAGAGCAGCTATCTTCTTTTTCTTTCTAATCCCACCTGATGCACTAGCATATGATCTTGCAGTAGCATAGGCCAAATGGAAAAACAGTAATACTCAAGTTATGAGGAGGTACTTTGCACTTTGAAGTGTTTCAAGATACAAAAACTCTGTATATTGAAATAACTTTGCAATATTCTGTAAATTTACTTGTCAAAAAGACTTCAAAACATGCTGAAAACTACTACTAAAAGTGGGTCTCAAATAGAAAGTTGTGACAAACATGTATTAAACATAATGTAACAGGTAATCCCCTTTTAGAAAAAAATGAGTGAAGCTGGAGTCCAGTAAGACAGAAATGACATGACTGTCTGAACTTAATATTAAGATGATCTCCAAGGCTGGGCATGGTGGCTCATGCCTGTAATCCCAGCATTTTAGGAAGCCAAGGCAGGAGGACAGCTTGAACCTAGGGGTTTGAGACAAGCCTGGACAATACAGCAAGACCCCATCCTAAAAATAATAATAATAAAAAATAAAATGATCTCCCCAAAATGGGAAGCAGGTGGGTTACAGAACACTTAGTAGAATAAAAATAACTCAAGATATTCTAAAATCCATCTCGTTTCAATAAACTAATCAGCAGGTTTTTCCAACTATAAGAACAATATATCCTTCAATTGTTAGAGCTAACTGGAGAAGGGGGTGAAGGGGTTAGAGTGAGGGATCTAGAGTCTAAAACAAGGAAATCGTTATCATTACTTGAAACCTCTGAAGCCCCAACAAGTTACACTGCACCCATGACTCTCCTCCAGGACCAGCTATAATAATGTCATATATATGTTCCTCCTTTCTCTATAGTGACAAACTAATTTTTATCTTAAGAACAAAGAAGACCTACTCATCCACATCAATGCTTCTCAAAATGTAATGCTCATACAAATCACTTGGGGATCTCATTAAAATGCAGATTCTCATTCAGTGGGTCTTGGGCCTGAGATTCTTCCATGCTGTTAGTACATGGACCACACTTTGAGTGGCAATAATCCAAATCACCCCAAAAGGAAAACCACACCCAACACCAAGTATGTATTAGAGAGGGCTGGCAGAAGGCCCAAAGCCAATATATCCAGGCTCAACCTCCTCACTTTCAAAAGACACCATATCTTATCCCAAAGGACCTGAGACTACGGTGCTTATAGACTGAAGATAGTGCATCATAATTTCAAGGAAAAGAAATGACCATGCACCAAGTGTTGTGACAGTATCCAGCTCATTTTAGATAGCATTCATCTAGTGAGACTGGGTAATATGGTTTGAATGTGTCCCGTCCAAAATTCAGGTGTCGCCAATGTTATGGTATTAAGAAGTGAATGGCCATGCACAGTGGCTCACGCCTGTAATCCCAGCACTTTGGGAGGCCGAGGCAGGCGGATCACCTGAGGTCAGGAGTTCGAGACCAGCCTGGTCAACATGGTGAAACCCCACCTCTACTAAAAATACAAAAATTAGCTGGGCGTGGTGGCAGGCACCTCTAATCCCAGCTACTCAGGAGGCTGAGGCAAGAGAATTGCTTGAACCCGGGAGGTGGAGGTTGCAGTTAGCCGAGATCGCACCACTACACTCCAGCCTGGGCAACAGAGCGAGACTCTACCTCAAAAAAAAAAAGTGAGGCCTTTAAAAGGCGATGATATCATGAGGGCTCCTCCCTCATGAATGGGATTTAGGCCCTTATAAAAGAGGCTTCACACAGTGGTAGGCCCACTTGCTGTTCCACCTTCTGCCATGTGAGGACACAGTGTTCCTTCCCTCTGGAGAATGCAGCCTTCACCAGGTAGTTGAACCTGCCAGTGCCTTGATCTTTGACTTCCCAGCCTCCAGAACTATGAGAAAATAAATGTCTATTCTTTATAAATCACCCAGTTTCAGGTATTTTGTTACAGCAGCACAAAACTGAGACCAGTAAGACACTGGGTCTGACTATCTGTGATCCGCCTTTGTCAGTGCCCAGTAAGAAACATCCTCAACACAGCTGACAAGAACTTATCTTTGGTCACCACTCTTCTCAAAATCTCCCCTCTAGCTATATTTTTTAAACTTGTTGGACTTAGAGAAGGTTAGTCTCTCTTTTCCATCAAGCCTTCTCTACTCTTCATATGGTTAACAGTTTTCCATTCAGACTTCATTTCTTCCCAAAATTCCTTTCCAGAAAGCATTCCCTGTCCCTCTGCAAGCTAGCTGGGTATCCCTATTGCACACTCCCATGACACCCAGGATTTTTTCTCTATCACTGCACTTACCACTCTATTATGGCTCCACTAGACTGATTTTCTCAACCTGAGTTCCCAGGAGAATTAAGCCCCCATACACTAAGGCATCCATTACATGTAATAAATAATGACTCTATTCGGCCGGGAGCGGTGGCTCACACCTGTAATCCCAGCATTTTGGGAGGCCAAGGCAGGCGGATCACGAGGTCAGGAGTTCAAGACCAGCCTGAACAACATGGTGAAACCCCGTCTCTACTAACAACAAAAAAATAAAATACAAAAATTCGCCGGGTGTGGTGGCACATGCCTATAATCCCAGCTACTCAGGAGGCTGAGGCAGGAGAATCGCTTGAACCCAGGAGGCGGAGGGTGCAGTGAGCCGAGATCATGCCACTGCACTCCAGCCTGGGTGACAGAGTGAGACTCTGTCTCAAAAAAATAAAAAATAAATAATGGCTCTACTTTCCATCTGGAATGGCACTACTTAAGCACCATCCTTGGGAGAAGTGAACAAGCAGTCAGTCAAGTCATTTTCTATGTTCTGTGGTTTAGATGCAATCAGGACCCTGTCTATTTTATTCCTTACTGTATTCCTTATATAGCACTATGCCTGACTCATAATAGGCTCTCAGTCTAAGTCTGAAGGAGGCACTGCCTAAGTGGATGAGCCCCCTTCCTTGCTGACAGTCTAAATTCTAAACCAGCGGTCCCCAACTTTTTGGCGCCAGGGACCGGTTTCATGGAAGACGATTTTTCCACAAACTGGGGGCATGGTTTCAGGATGACTCACGCACATTACATTTATTGTACACTTTATTTCTATTATTATTACATTGTAATACGTAATGAAATAATTATACAACTCACCATAATATAGAATCAGTGGGAGCCCTGAACTTGTTTTCCTGCAACTAGACAGTTCCATCTGGGGGTGATGGGAGACAGTGACAGGTCATCAAGCATTTGATTCTCAAAAGGAGCACACAACTTAGGTCCCTCACATGCACAGTTCACAATAGGGTTAGCATTCCTATGAGAATCTAATGCCGCTGCTGATCTGACAGGAGGCGGAGCTCAGGGAGTGATGTGAGCAATGGGGAGTGGCTGTAAACATAGATGAAGTACTGGTCCATGGTCCGGAGGTTAGGGACCCCTATTCTAAACCATTTATCTCAATCACACTCATTTTCTATGCTCCAATCTGTTAGAAACTTCCTTGGTTCCGGACTCTGAATTCGCTTCCTATTTGTAGCATTATACTCATCCCCTTGAAATAACCTTTGTCATTTGCCTAAAAGCACTGACCTTTAGCTGACTTGGTACTAGTCTTTACTACTATATCCTGTACCTCTGACAATCTTTCTGGTGACACAAATGGTGCCAGTTTGGCATCTAAAAAGGACTATGTGGAAAACCACTTATCTTTTCTCTGATCGCTGCAAACACGAATTCACGTTACTCATTGCTCAAGAGAATGGCAGAAAGGCCTGAAGCATAAGAGCAGAGGCCCCAGGACACTGGACGACAAAGTACATGAGAAGCAGGAACAAGCAGCAGTAAAGAGAGAGAGCCATGCCAGAAAGTTAAGATGGGCAATGTACTCCCTATTCAATTTCCTGTTTCCACAAATATTACTTACACCTTAATCTTCAGGATCCATTTCTAACCTGATTGAAAAGGATCTAAAACTATAGTAAATACGTATAGAATTGTTAATAAGCTGTAAGCTCAATATTCATACACATTATTAAAGAGAAAACTCTAAAAAACAAATATAGAATCCAGTCAACTACCCAAACACCCATAGAGACACAGACTTCTTAATACTTTCTGATTTAAAATCAAAAGACTCAAGAACTACAAGCTTGAATTACTGAGATGGAGTCTAAATAGTGAGACATTTCCCAGCAGAGTTTGCAAGCCCTTTAGGGGTGACACTAAGGTGTCTGTGTCTAGTCTCACTGGGTTCCTTAGTGGGGCAGGAACAAAGTCCTTCATGAAGTGTGACAATGCCTCTAGATCAGGGGTTGGTAAACTATATAACTCACAGGCCAAATCCACTTGTTTTTGTAAATAAAGTTTTATTGAAACTTAGCTGTGGTTATTCACTTACATAATGTCTGTGGCTGTGTGGTTATTCATTTACATAATGTCTGTGGCTGCTTTCCTGCTACAATGGCAGAGTTGAGTAGTTGTGACAGAACTGTATGGCCTACAGAGCTTAAAATATTTACTATCTGGCCCTTTACAGAAGAAGCTTGCCAACTCCTGTTTTAGAAAGGTTCCCATGCTCTCAAAAATCACCACAGGGAGATCCCTTCTTATGGCCAATTGTCCCCAATGCATTTGCTCCTAAAACCTGATCTGGCTTCCTCTGGGGCCTATTTTGAAATGTTTCTCCCTCTGCTGTGTGCTGCACGGTCAGTTCCCGTCTTACTAGCCATTCTCAACTTCTTCCAGCTTTACATCTAGTTCATTCTCAGTGCTGTTCTCAAATTCTAACTTTTGATCTGTGCTGTGATTTCCCTAATTAAATGGTAAGTAACTTGGTATAGATCAGAAATTTTTCACAAACATACACTACTTAAGCGAAAAATCTCCATCTCACGCCCTGCCTCTAAGAAATCTGGCTTAGGATATCATATTTAAGTCAAGTTTCTCTCATATCAAAACAAAAAACATCTCTGTGCCTCTTATTCTTAAATCACTACCCTTTCTCTGTGTCCTTCATGCACTCCTTCACTCACTGTGGTTTGGTTTCTGCCTTCTCTACCCCCATTAAAAATGTTCTGATCAATGTCATAGATGGCTCCACGTTAGTCAAAGCTAATTTCTCAGGAGAGCTTCTCACTGGGCCTATAAGCAACAGGGCACTTTCTTCTCGTTCCAAGTCTCATCAACTTGGTTTCTGGCACATCATTCCCTGCTGCTGTTCCTCCTTCCTTGCTGGCCACCACTCCTCAGCATCCTTTCCTGGATCCTCTTCTTCCGCATACCCATTAAGTTTTGGTATTCCTCAGGCTCTATCCTCAAAGGTCTTCTTTTATCTCTCCATAAAATGTCCATTTATTCAAGTGCAATTGAGGTCACCCAAATCTCTACCTCTACCCAAGCTCTGACTTCTGAACTCTAAATCCTAATATCTAAATGCCTTCTAGCTTTATATACCTATGTGTCCCTAGGCATCTCAAACTCAACATGTCGAAACAAGTTTATCATCCTACCCTAACTTCTGTCCTTGCCCCCACTTCCTAAATTCCATCTTGGCAAAGGGTGCCACCATCCCCTCAATTACCTGAGCCTAACATGTAGGAGTCACCCCAGCTTCTTCCTATATCCAATCACCATGTTCTAGCTTATTAAACAGTCTTAAATTCATCTTCTCCTTGTATTCCACATGGGCACTGTGACTTCATCTGTCACTGGGACTCTCAATACATAATTTTCTTTTCAGTCTCCCACCAATTTTGCCCCTTTGCTTTAAGTCCTTCACACCTTGCCACCACAATGATATTTAATATACAATGTGACTATGTCACCTTCCTCAAAATCATTCAGTGACTCCCCAGTGACTACATAACAACTGAACTCTCTTACACAGTTAGACCTTTCACAATGTGACACCACCACCACCACCACCCCTGCCTCTCCATCTGCCAGCCTGGCCTCATCTCTTGCCACTTTATGTCCCTAGCTTGCATTTTAAGCTCAAAAATAAAATAATATCTGTAGTTTTCCAAATCTACCATATTTTCAGAAGTCTCCAATGCCTTTGTACATAATACTGCCTAAATTCATAAGACAGTTATGTATATACACTAAATCATTACTAGTTTCTATAAGACATAAGAGAAATCTATTGAAATTTTAATAAAAAATGAGAATTTGAACAATAGCAGTAGCAAGCAGCAATATCACAATACTACTATGAATGATAAACCTTTTGTGGTTTATAAATATTACCAAGTAAATGTCAGTACATTTCCTTAAAATATAACTTCCTTGCCTTTCACTTACAAAAACTGTACTACTACACCATTAACTTAATTCCAAAATCAGCAAATTTACTTGTTATCATACCCTGTACTTTAAAGCAATAATTACATGACTGAGGGTGATCTTATAGACAGGCCATCTAGAACATTTTCAGGTTCCTTCTGAACTCTACTTTCAATAGTGGGGATATATTTGTAGTAAGCAATATTGAAGCTTTTGCCATGACCAGTGCCATACTCTTTTCAGATGGCTAATCAGGAATGCAACACATAATGAATCTAATTAGTCCAGCGTGAGAGTCATTAACACAGTTTACCAGATACATCCTGTTATATCCCTACGTGCAGACATTTGGTAGGATTGCACTTCCTGGTCCTCTTGTGGTTGAGTGGTGTCAGGTGACTCATTCTTGCCAACGAGCTATGAGCAGAAGTGACTCCATCACTTCTGGACAGAGGCATTTTAAATGTGGCCCTCCTTGGCTCTGTTTCCTTCTGCCACAGAGAAAGGGAGCACTTCTGATAGTCTATGTTCCATCCATCCTGGGCTCTGGAGTAAAGATAATGCAAAGCAAAGCCCCTAGATGATCTTGATGGGCAGTGAGCATGAGTAAGAAACAAACCACATCATTCCAGAGTATAACCTTGCCTATCATACAGTTGTTCAGCAATGCAGATGACTCAAAGAAACACATACTAAAACACCAACACTTTATGTGAATATTTTGTCTTCTGTCAGTAAATGTGGTACACTCAAGAGCTAGAAAAAGCAAATTTGAATTATGTGTTGTGGCTAAACCATGTTCTTGGTCCTCATTTCTAAGACTAATAGTAGTAATACCTGACATCTCTCAAGCACTTAGAATGTGCCATCACTGCCGTAAGTATTTATCTACATTAACTCTTTCGTTACAATGAATATGGTTTTCACCAAAACATCTCCATGGGGTTAAGGAGAAATAAATTAGTTTTCTAGAAAATAACTCTGAAATATTAATTGGGAGTTTCCAGCATAAATAAGCTACTCTATTCTTAAACAATACATTCCTTATTTCAGACATTTCAACTTGAATTACAGAGATCTGAGGGCATGTTTAAAGCAGGCAAGAACCTGAAGTATTTGATCCAGAGCTGGCAGTAATGAAGAAAAAAAGATGACTGTTAAAAATGGGCTGTGTATACAACAATCTTGGGAAAATCTGATCATGTTAGTGGATATACCTTACCTACCATACTACTCTTGATGGAGGCTCCGAAGATCTTGCCCTCCCATCATTGAATACCTTCCAAGTCTTTTTTAGGCCTGCCATGCAGGCCAAGAAACCAAACAGTTCTAAGAAATTCTAATTCCACTGGAATTGAGAACAATCCAAAATGATAGTGGTTATATAAGAGATTGAATTAAATATAATCTAGTATGATGGGTGCATACTTAAAGAAGAACTTGGAACACAAAACTTTAAAACAATCACTTGAAGGAAAAGTTAGTTGTTAAAGGAAACACTTTACTGTACTAGACCAATTTCATGTGACCATAAGGTTTGAAACAACCATTGAAAATTAGGGATTAAATGTGTACTTTGATTTCTGCATTTGTTTAATTTAGAACAAGACTAGTCTCTCCTATCAACACTTCCTTTATTCTTTCAAACTCAAGTTATTTCTTTCTTTCAGTGCCAATCTCTTCTGAAACACTCACCTATACATCTATTATTCCCTTGCTGAACGCTACTTCCTTAAATCATGTATAGACTTTGCTCTGCTGTAAGTTAAGTGAAATAATCCTGTCTTGAGAGAAATTTAGACTTGCCAACAAAGTACTTGACTGATTTATTCCCATTTTATTCTCTCAGTACCCTGCAGATGCTGCACAAATACATGTGGGAGAAATAAACGAGTCCCTAGCATTACAGGTTTCCAACAGGTATCAATGTATCAAGCAGATTCCTGCCTGTCTTACTATATTTCTAACAAAGTTTCAATGAGTAAAAGTTTCACTTGAAATCCATCTCTTTTGCTAGTTAGGTTCCGTATCACATTGTTTTGCCGATTGAATGTCATTTTAATATGCTCTGTCAGCCTCTTTTACTCTTATTTTCTCTGAGCCAATCACTATGGCTGCATCAACTAAGACACCACAGCTGAATTCTGGGGTCCCAAGACTCCTTTGGTACAACCAAAAAAAGTCTCAGAATTCTGGCTCTCAAGGCTGGTCCTCTGCTTTGGTTTTTGCTCCCAGTATGGCTCTAGTCAATTCTCCTAGCTTGAGGATCAAATCCTATCCTTGACTCCTAGCTCAGTGGCTGCTTCTACCACTCTGCTTATAACAAAACAGTCCCACATTTCTGAACTTTGCACCCTGTCCCAAAGCCCCAGTAGGACCCACTTCCTCCTATATGACAACTGCCTACCCACCTTTTGAATACCTGTGCATCCAAATACTATGAATTTGGGATCTGCTGCCATTGAGTCAGGAATGGCATCTAGGTCTGTAACCCCTTTGACTCTTTGTCTTGAACAGCAAGCTGCAACTCTGATGTGACTTTAATTGTTGGGTCAGCTCCACTGTCTATGGCAGGTATCTGTTAAGGTTCTCCCTCATTCTCAACACCTGTCTCCATAATGTCCTATTATACCTCTCCAGTCCTAAGATACAACCACTAGAATTCTAATTAATATTTTCTGAATTGTTTATTTTCTGAGACTAACACTAAGCTTTTAGTTATGTCAACTGATAGTCATCTTCTTTTTCCATGATGGCAACTTAAGATATTACCTATTACCTAATGCTAAAGCATATATTTTTATTTTCTAAATGTGTGCTAATTATTATGACACTGACAATATCTGCCTACAGATCAAATTACTCTCTCCTTGATACCTCTGGAATAACAAATAACAGTGTGATCATGAAGCCAGGAGATATAAATCTGAATCCCACTCTGTTACTCCTTAGTTATATGTTCCCTAAATAAGATGTTTAAACCAAGCCCCAGTTTTCTCATTCACAAAATTGGGATAGAGACAACAGCATACAAAAGAATAGTATAAGGCACTAAATACAGTACCTGGTACACAGTAAACACCAGTAAGTTAGCAGTTGTTATTAGTACCCACAGGGTTTATATATGCATATTTGTAATTTACCGTATTGGGGTATTAAGAGAAGGAAAATAATAGAATAAACTCATTACAGTTAACCAAAAGATGAAAGACAAGTATGGGCTATGGTTATGGGAGGTGAACTTGATGAAAAAAAGGGAAAGAGAATGGAAGAAGCAGGGTGAAGATCAAATAAATGGCAAACAAGAGTTTACTGAGCTGGCAGCAATGTTCGAAGATCTCTGTAAAAGGGTGCCATGGTCCCCCTTTCAGTTTCCCTTGAGAGCAGGATCCTCAGAAGAGTTAGGAGCCCCCTACTTCTTCCAGCGTCTGGGAGAGTTAGTAGAGGGGCTGCTGTACTCAGCCAATAGTATAGCAGGAAGAGAAAGCTTTGATCCATACATGCCTCCCTGAAACCTAAAATTTTCACAATCCTCTCTTGCCAAATCATTCTCATCTTGAAATAAAACAAATCCTCTCTCTTTCTCTATTCCCATCCTTTAAACCTTAGCTCTAATGTAACCTCTAAGAAGTCTTCACCAATTCTTTCAAATAGAGTTTGTTTCTCCCATAACAATGTGGTATTTCTGTTTCCATCCTGCAAACCGTACCACAATTGTTTCCATTCTCTTCCCAAACAGCCTATGAACTCCTTAAGGGCAAAGCCTGTGACCTATTCTAGTTTGTATCTCTAGGATCTAGCACACGGCAGGATGAATGGTAGATGAGAAGCCACTGGGTACCTTGAACTGCTCCAGGCAGAACTGTCAGGATCAATGCTTCCTAACCATCTGGGGACATGATCTCCACTTTGAAAATCTGAGGGAAAGGATATTAAGCTGAAAGTCAAGAGATCTGGATTCTATCCCTGGTTCTGCCAAAAACTCTCAGTCCTCAAACCAGTCACTTACTCTCACAGTACCTTAATATTCCAATTGACAAAGGAAGAAACTATCATTTGCCCCTCAACTATCTTTCATTAGATGTCTGTAATAAAAAGTATAAGGAGACAGTAAAAATGTGGAAGAATCTGAACTCCAAAGAGTTATATAATAGTAAATTATTTTTCATTATTGCCTCACAGCTTGATACTCATACAGCCATCTATTTTGCCAAAAATCATGCTGTGAAATAAATTGACTATTTACTACTATAACGAAAAGAACTGTTGTTTTTTCTAAAACCCCAAAAGCCCTGTAGTTTACATACCCAAGAGGAGTGAGCACAACAAGCAGAAAGAAGCAAAGATGAATAATCCAATTAATCCACATTGGCTCACGCTAGTGACTACAGATTCCTTTGATAACAATATGCTTTTGTACTAACAAACCTGTAAGACAATTGGCCAGTATGTTTGGAGATGTTTATATTCTAGACATCAGGGATTCTTGATGACAGTCCGAATATTCTCTTCTCCCTACTTTGACCCTGTCACCAACAACTATCACAGGTGGGCTAAGGACAACAAAACTCCCCCACTTCAGAATGAGAAACTGTGAAATATTCTAACTAATGAGGCCTGAGAGACGTACCTAATGGGGCTGACTTTAATACAAAAAGCAATTGTCAGGCAGCCACTGTGAAGACTCTCAGGAGCTCCACAGAAACAAAATAATAAGGAACCCGGGGCTACCCTCTACATTTCAAATCTTCTGAAAGCTTCAGAGGCAGCCAGCAGCCCCTCTGTAGGAGCTAGTTAAACAGATAACAGTTTGTAGAAGTAGGTAGCACTAAGCTAATTTTATGACCTAGGAATTCATAAAATTAGGCCTCTAGGGAAAAGCACAACTTTGTTGTATTGAGTTTTAAAACTCAATTTTGTCCAAGAAAAAAAGGCACCAAGGCAGAAACAAGAATGCTCAAGTCCCAAACCTTTCCTCCAGACCTCAACAACAACAAACACTTTAACCCTCAACCTACCCCCAAGCTTTGGTCAACAACCTACCCCATCATCTTAGACTTCCTGCCTGACGCAAGAGCACTTCTAAGAGCATAGGAAAGGCTGTGCTGACTGTCTTATCAATAAAGGGGGTGAGAAACAAGGAAAACAATGCAACAGACTTACTTATTCATATGTTTGCTTATTTTGGCCATCTCTTGCCTGGGTCCAAGGGCAGAAAGGATGCCAGGTTACTTGGCCTTGCTCTTTTAAGCAATCTCATCCACTTTTGTAGAGCTCCACTGGTGCTCTACTGTATGCTTTCCATGCCTACTGTACAACCAGTCAGCACCTATACCTGCCCTGGTCTGCTCTAGACCCACCCAACTTGCTAACCATTCTTCTGCTTCTCCCTTTTCTACCACTCTCATGTCTTAGGTTAAAAGATGCCACCATCTTTCTGTTCTTTCTTTGGCTCTTCTTCATTACAATGCTGCCTCTTTACTCCCTCAAATGACCTCTAGGAATGTTTCCTTTGGTTTGACCTGGCCCTAATACACTTCTCTTATCTTCTTGGACCTGGTCAACACTGTGCTAGATTCAAGAAAACACAAAGTGACCTAAATCAACCTATATACCTAGAACATGAAGCCAGCCCTTAGCTATGCTTTCAAGGAATCCAGGGAGGACACTATATCAACAACTGGCAGCAACTGGGGATGAAGCTAGGAGGTGGATCTGAACTAGGAAAGTTCACTGTAATTAAAAAACACAAAAGAGGATTCCCAGACAAAATGGCCAAATAGGAACAGTTTCTGCCTGCAGCTCCCAGTGAGACCAACGCAGAAGGCGGGTGATTTCTGCATTTCCAACTGAGGTACCTGGTTCATCTCACTGGGACTGGTTAGCCAGTGGGTGCAGCCCACGGAGCGCAAGCCAAAGCAGGGTGGGGCGTTACCTCACCCAGGAAGTGCAAGGGGTCAGGGAACTCCCTCCCCTAGCCAAGGGAAGCCGTGAGGGACTGTGCTGTGAGGAACAGTGCACTCTGGCCCAGATATTATGCTTTTCCCATGGTCTTCGCAACCCTCAGACCAGGAGATTCCCTCGGGTGCCTATACCACAAGGGCCCTGGGTTTCAAGTACAAAACTGGGCAGCCATTTAGACAGACACCAAGCTAGCTGCAGGAGTTTTTTTCGTACCCCAGTGACTCCTGGTATACCAGTGAGAGAGAACCATTCACCCCCCTGGAAAAGGGGCTGAAGCCAGAGAGCCAAGTGGTCTAGCTCAGCAGATCCCACCCTCATGGAGCCCAGCAAGCTAGATCCACTGGCTTGAAATTCTCACTGCGAGCATAGCAGTCTGAAGTCGACCTGGGACACTTGAGCTTGGTGGGAAGAGGGGTCCGCCATTACTGAGGCTTGAGTAGGCGGGTTTTCCCCTCACAGTGTAAACAAAGCCACCAGGAAGTTCGAGCTGGGTGGAGCCCACTGCAGCACCGCAAAGCCCCTGTAGCCAGACTACCTCTCTAGAGTCCTCCTCTCTGGATAGGGCATCTCTGAAAGAAAGGCAGCAGCCCCAGTCAGGGGCTTATAGGTAAAACTGCCATCTCCCTGGGACAGTGCACCTGGGGGAAGGGGCGGGTGTGGGTGCAGCTTCAGCAGACTTAAACATTCCTGCCTGCCAGCTCTGAAGAGAGCAGCAGATCTCCCAGCACAGCGCTCTAGCTCTGCTAAGGGACAGATTGCCTCCTCAGATTGCCTCCTCAAGTGGGTCCCTGACCCCTGTGCCTCCTGACAGGCAGGGGTCAACAGACCCCTCATACAGGAGAGCTCCAGCTGGCATCTGGCGGGTGCCCCTCTGGGATGAAGCTTCCAGAGGAAGGAGGAGGCAGCAATCTTTGCTGCTCTGCAGCCTCCACTGATGATACCCAAGCAAACAGGGTCAGGAGTGGACCTCCAGCAAACTCCAGCAGACCTGCAGAAGAGGGGCCTGACTGCTAGAAGAAGAACTAACAAACAGAAACCAATAGTATCAACATCAAAAAAAGGACCACCACACAAAAACTCCATCCGAAGGTCACCAACAGGAAAGACCAAAGGTAAATAAATCCACAAAGATGAGGAAAAACTAGTACAAAAAGGCTGAAAATTCCAAATAGCAGAATGCCTCTTCTCTCCAAAGGATCACAACTCCTTGCCAGCAAGAGAACAAAACTGGACAGAGAATGAGTTTGACAAACTGACAGAAGTAGGCTTCAGAAAGTGGGTAATAACAAACTCCTCCGAGCTAAAGGAGCATGTTCTAACTCAATGCAAGAAAGCTAAGAACATTGATAAAAGGGTAGAGGAATTGCTCACTAGAATAACCAGTTTAGAGAAGAACATAAAGGACTTGATGGAGCTAAAAAACACAGCACGAGAACTTCGTGAAGCACATACAAGTATCAATAGATGAATTGATCAAGTAGAAGAAAGGATATCAGAGACTGAAGATCAACTTAATAAAGTGTGAAGACAAGATTAGAGAAAAAAGAATGAAAAGGAACTAACAAAGCCTCCAAGAAATATGGGACTATGTGAAAAGACCAAACCTACGTTTGATTGGTGTACCTGAAAGTGACAGGGAGAATGGAACCAAGTGGGAAAACACACTTCAGGATACAATCCAGAACTTCCCCAACCTAGCAAGACAGGCCAACATTCAAATTCAGGAAATACAGAGAACATCATAAAGATACTCCTCGAGAAAGGCAACCCCAAGACACATATTGTCAGAAATGAAGGAAAAGTTGAAATGAAGGACAAAGGTTGAAATGAAGGAAAAAATGTTAAGGGCAGCCAGAGAGAAAGGTCAGGTTACCCACAAAAGGAAGCCCATCAGACTAACAGTGGATCTCTCTGCAGAAACCCTACAAGCCAGAAGAGAGTGAGGGCCACTACTCAACATTCTTTAAGAAAAGAATTTTCAACCCAGAATTCATATCCAGCCAAACAAAGCTTCATAAGTGAAGGAGAAATAAAATCCTTTACAGACATGCAAATCCTGAGGGATTCTGTCACCACCAGGCTTGCCTTACAAGAGCTCCTGAAGGAAGCACTAAATATGGAAAGGAAAAACTGGTACCAGCCACTGCAAAAAAACAAGCCAAAATGTAAAGATCATTGACACTATGAAGAAACTGCATCAACTAATGGGCAAAATGACCAGCTAGCATCGTAATGACAGGATCAAATTCACACAAAACAATATTAAACTTAAATGTAAATGGGCTAACTCCCCCAGTTAAAAAGCACAGACTGGCAAATTGGATAAAGAGTCAAGACCCATCGGTGTGCTGTATTTAGGAGAGCCATCTCACGTGCAGAGACATGCATAGGCTCAATATAAAGGGATGGAGGAATATTTACCAAGCAAATGGAAAGCAAAAAAAGCAGGGGTTGCAATCCTAGTCTCTGATAAAACAGACTTTAAACCAAAAAAGATCAAAAAAGACAAGGGCATTACATAATGGCAAAAGGATCAACGCAAAAAGAAGAGCTAACTATCCTAAATATACATGCACCCAATACAGGAGCACCCAGATTCATAAAGCAAGTTCTTAGAGACCTACAAAGAGACTTAGGCTCCCACACAATAATAGTGGGAGACTTTAACACCCCACTGTCAATAACAGACAGATCAACAAGACAAAAAATTAACAAGGATATTCAGGGCTTGAACTCAGCTCTGGATCAAGAGGATCTAATAGTCATTTACAGAACTCTCCACCCCAAATCAACAAAATATACATTTCTTCTCAGTACCACATCACACTTATTCTAAAACTGACCACATAATCGGAAGTAAAACACTTCTCAGCAAATGCAAAACAACGGAAATCTTAACAAACAGTCTCTCAGACCACAGTACAATCAAATTAGAATTCAGGATTAATAAACTCACTCAAAACCGCACAACTACATGGAAACTGAACAAACTGCTCCTGAATGACTACTGGGTAAATAATGAAATTAAGGCAGAAATAAATAAGTTCTTTGAAACCAATGAGAACAAAGACACAATGTACCAGAATCTCTGGGATACAGCTAAAGCAGTCTTTAGAAGGAAATTTATAGTACTAAATGCCCACAGGAGAAAGCGGGAAAAATTTAAAATCGACACCCTAACATCACAATTAAATGAACTAGAGAAGCAAGAGTAAACAAATTCAAAAGTTAGCAGAAGACAAGAAATAACTAAGGTCGGAGCAGAACTGAAGGAGATAGAGACATGAAAAACCATTAGAAAAAATCAATGAGTCCAGGAGCTGGTTTTTTGAAAAGATTAACAAAATAGATAGACCAGTAGACAGCCTAATAAAGAAGAAAAGAGAGAAGAATCAAATAGACACATTAAAAAATGATAAAGGGGAGATCACCACTGATCCCACAGAAATACAAACTACCATCAGAGAATACTATAAACACCTCTACACAAATAAACTAGAAAATCTAGAAGAAATGAATAAATTCTTCCCAAACACCCTCCCCAGACTAAACCAGGAAGAAGTCAAATCCCTGAATAGACCAATAACAAGTTCTGAAATTGAGCCAGTAATTAATAGCCTACCAACCAAAAAAAGCCCGGGACCAGATGGATTCACAGCCGAATTCTACCAGAGGTACAAAGAGGAGCTGGTATCATTCCTTCTGAAAGTATTCTATACAATAGAAAAAGAGAGACTCCTCCCTAACTCATTTTATGAGGCCAGCATCATCCTGATACCAAAACCTGGCAGAGACACAACAAAAAAAGAAAATTTCAGGCCAACATCCCTGATGAACATCAATGCGAAAATCCTCAATAAAATGCTAGCAAACCAAATCCAGCAGCACATCAAAAAGCTTATCCACCACGATCAAGTTGGCTTCATCCCTGGGATGCAAGGCTGGTTCAATATATGCAAATCAATAAATGTAATCCATCACATAAACAGAACCAGTGACAAAAACCACATGATTATCTCAATAGATGCAGAAAAGGCCTTTGACAAAATTCAACACCCCTTCATGCTAAAAACACTCAGTAAACTAGGTATTGGAACATATCTCAAAATAGTAAGAGCTATTTATGACAAACCCACAGCCAATATAATACTGAATGGGCAAAAGCTGGAAGCATTTCCTTTGAAAACCGGCACAAGACAAGGATGCCCTCTGTCAGCACTCCTATTCTACATAGTACTGGAAGTTCTGGCCAGGGCAATCAGGCAAGTGAAAGAAATAAAGGGTATTCAAACAGGAAGAGAGGAAGTCAAATCATCTCTGTTTGCAGATGACATGATTGTATATTTAGAAAACCCCAATGTCTCAGCCCAAAATCTCCTTAAGTTGATAAGCAACTTCAGCAAAGTCTCAGAATACAAAATTAATGTGCAAAAATCACAAGCATTCTTACACACCAATAACGGAGCACCAAATCATGAGCAAACTCCCATTCACAATTGCTACAAGGAGAATAAAGTACCTAGGAATACAACTTACAAGGGATCTGAAGGACCTCTTCAAGGAGAACTACAAACGACTGCTCAAGGAAAGAGAGGACACAAATGGAAAAATATTCCATGCTCATGGATAGGAAGAATCAATATTGTGAAAATGGCCATAGTGCCCAAAGTAATTTACAGATTCAATGCTATTCCCATCAAGCTACCATTGACTTTCTTCACAGAATTAGAAAAAACTACTTTAAATTTCATATGGAACCAAAAAAGAGCCCGTATAGCCAAGACAATCCTAAGCAAAAACAATAAAGCTGGAGGCATCATGCTACCTGACTTCAAACTATACTACAAGGCTACAGTAACAAAAACAGCATGCTACTGGAACCAAAACAGATACATAGACCAATAGGAAAGAATACAGGCCTCAGAAATAACACTACACATCTACAACCATCTGATCTTTCACAAACCTGACAAAAACAAGCAATGGGGAAAGGATTCCCTATTTAATAAATGGTGCTGGGAAAACCAGCTAGCCATATGTAGAAAACTAAAACTGGACCCCTTATACAAAAATTAACTCAAGATGGATTAAAGGTTTATATGTAAGACCTAAAACCATAAAAACCCTAGAAGAAAACCTAGGCAATACCATTCAAGACATAGGATGGGCAAAGACTGTATGACTAAAACACAAAAAGCAATTGCAACAAAAGCCAAAATTGACAAATGGGATCTAATTAAACTAAAGAGCTTCTGCACAGCAAAAGAAACTATCATCAGAGTGAACAGGCAACCTACAGAATGGGAAAAAATTTTTGCAATCTATCCATCTGACAAAGGGCTAATATCCAGAATCTACAAGGAACTTAAACAAATTTACAAGAAAAAAAAACCATCAAAAAGTGGGCAAAGGATATGAACAGACACTTTTCAAAAGAAGACATTTATGTGGCCAACAGACATATAAAAAAAGGTCATCATCACTGGTCATTAGAGAAATGCAAATCAAAACCACAATGAGATACCATCTCACGCCAGTTAGAATGGCGATCACTAAAAAGTCAGGAAACGACTGATTTTTTAGTGAGAGGATGTGGAGAAATAGAAATGCTTTTACACTGTTGGCAGGAGTGTAAATTAGTTCAACTATTGTGGAAGACAGTGTGGTGACTCTTCAAGGATCTAGAACTAGAAATACCATTTGACCCGGCAATCCCACTACTGTGTATATACCCAAAGGATTATAAATCATTCTACTATAAAGACACATGCACACATATGTTTATTGTAGCACTATTCATAATAGCAAAGACTTGGAACCAACTCAAATGCCTATCAATGTTAGACTGGATAAAGAAAATGTGGCACATATACACCATGGAATACTATCCAGCCATAAAAAAGAATGAGTTTACGTCCTTTGCAGGGACATGGATGAAGCTGGAAACCATCATTCTCAGCAAACTAACACAGGAACAGAAAACCAAACACCACATATTCTCACTCGTAAGTGGGAGTTGAACAATGAGAACATATGGGCACAGTAAGGGGAACATCACACACAATGGGGCCTGTCGGGGAGTGGGGGCAAGGGGAGGGATAGCATTAGGAGAAATACCTAATGTAGATGATGGGTTAATAGGTGCAGCAAACCACCATGGCACATGTATACCTATGTAACAAACCTGCTCATTCTGCACATGTATCCCAGAACTTAGAGTATAATAAAAAAAAAGAAAAGAAAAAGAAAAAAACCCTGCACTTCACAGCACTAATTAAAATTACACTTAAATTTGTATAAGTGTGATCAGTATCTGTCTTTTCCTACCTGCACTCCCCATTAAACTATAGGCTCCATGAGGGCAAGAACTATGTCAATCCTAATCACTACTGAATTCCCTACACCCTATCAATACCTAGCATACAGCTATAACTCAATTACTTCAGCTATATCAGATTAAAAAGAATGTATGCCTCAACAAAGCTCTGAGATAAAATGGGACTCCTCACATCACATCTCTTCTGGAAAAGCTAATAAGAACATTTCTTGAGCTCCTGCCATTCTAAGATTTTTAGGCACTATTCTAAAATTTTTACATGTATTCTCATTTAATTTTCATGACAAACCTATGAAGTAGGTACCATGATTATTCCCATTTTACAAATGAGACATTTGCAGCAAAAAGGTTGTACAATTCACTCAAAGTTATAGAGATGAACGGCAGAGATGAGATTCAAATCTAAGTAGCCTAGCCTAAAAGACCATACTTTAGTCACTACTCTATAACACGTATTATTGAAGACACCAAATTCTTCAAATAAATAAAACAAAAAAGCCAAATAAAACAAATGATATGAAGACAAATTCAGACTTAGATACACAAGTCTCCAATCCTACATGACAATTCAAAGATATTGTCACCACACATCATTCCAATGCCTGATCCTTACTTTTATTTAAAACCATCAAAACTAAAACCATATATTCCTTTCCAATTAACAGACGTAGATGGAGACTGAAACCCAAAATACTCTCATATTAAAAACATTTTCTTCTGCCACTAAATCCCTGATTTATAAAAACACAGACAAACTATTTTTATCTGCCAAGGCACCCAACCACCAAACTGGGCCAACAGAACTCCGTATGTATTGCCTGGGTTTTCCACTGGAGGCAGCAGAAATGCGTGGGGACTGCCACCGTCTCCATGGCTTTGTCTTTCTAGTTCTCCCTGCATAGGATGTAGGAAAATAATACATACCAAGTTTGAATGGACCCTCAGTATTTATTCAAAAGAATACCAAATACCAGTGCAAGGCATGTAACAGGGAGGATGGATCACTAGAGAGGGAGCAAGGAGAACAACTCAGTTAATTAGCAATCTGCCCAGCAGATGCTTCTAAGTTCCAAGCATTCAGTAGCATGCTTCCAAGATTACACCCCATCTTACCACAGCGCCTGAGGGGTCTGTGACTCCTCCAGGTTATGATGCCTTGTTGGTGCACCATGGAATGTGAAAGGCCCTAAGAAATCTGTAATTAGAAAGGGAAAATTTAACTCACCTTCCACTGCTCCTCGGGAAGCAGTTTCACGACCACCAGATCCCCATTTAAGGCTCTATTACGAGCAACAACCCCATCAATAAAAATGTCTCGATCACCATCCTAGGTTGGAAAAAGAAATAAAGCAATAGTGAGCTTAAAAACACATAAAGCAAAAAACAGATTGCCTGCTTTCATAACTGAAATAGAAAACAGCAAGTTATTCTTAGGTTATCCTTTTTTGTATTAAATAAAGCATGCTGATACCTTTTTAATACTAAATGAATTTTTTACATATCAAGAAAGTATAAAAATAGAAGGTATGCAAGAGAACAGAAGAGGAACAACATATAATCTCCCCCAAGAAAACAAACTGAGGGCAGGAGTAGCAATGGCGCTAAGATTTGGACTCTCTAGGAGGAAACCAGCAAATTCATAATGCCCCCCAAGAAAGTGGCAGAGAGAATAAATTGTGGTTGTTTTTATGGAGACCTAAGTAGAGGGCAAAGAAGAGAAGGAAAGAGATGTAACATGAGATTCATCACATGATCTTCACACTCTTCCGACCTTGCTGACTTAGGACCACTGTGAACTCCAGACAATGAACACAAGATACAGACACTTTCATCCTCACTCACTCACTCAGAAACAACCCACTTTAAATAATGTGGCTCCCCAGTGAACTCCCCAGGTGTCAATTTCTTGGCTTAAATAGGTGCCAGAGTCTTCTTAGTAAGCCAAATTACTTTGTAATTTTAAATAAACAAGATAGCTAAGGAAATGAAGGCCTTCACCAGCAGTCAGGGTTCCTGAGAAAATGAAATATTTTCAAAATGTTTCACCAAAAAACATGTACTCTTATCCTCCTATTCTCTACAAGTTTATATGATGTGCTCTTTTTCAGAGAATAAGAAAGAAGTAAAATATTTCTTCTTACAGGAGGTGACAGCAAGAGTCTGGAAAATCATCACTGAAGTTTTTCTAATAGGGACACTTGACATAGATAAGATTGAACGTAACACTCAATGGACTGAAGGTGATTACTATGAAATTTTGGTTAAAGTTAAAATTAACATCCCAAAATCACCAAATCAAAAAATGGGGGGGGGGGGGGACAGATTTTAGTCACTCAGCATTTTTTACAGCTTCCACTTACAAACCATTAGAGATCTTCTAGAATAATTTTTCTGCTCAATTTCCAGTTTAGCTATGGGTTGACAGCTGTGGCCTGCACACTCTGCCAAAACTGACCCCACCCTAGTCCCTGAGGAAAAGCTACTGTGTTAGCCACAAAACATGACTGTAGTTGACCTCTTGACAAGCTTCTTCTCAGATCTGGAAAAGACAGCCAGTAAACAGAGAGAGAACAACTGAAATAAGGCACATCACCATCTATTGCTGCCTCTTGCAATTCAAAAAGCAATAGGATCTCTCAGACCTCCTTGGAATGAAAGTGGGCCGTTTGGAGGTCACCCTAACCCATACTCATGTGTCAAACATATGCAATGAAATGCCTCTATTATAAGCAGCTACAACCACCCTTTGGCAGCGCAGAGATTTCAGATTGATGGGATGATAGTACTGTCACCTTACAATCCCAAGAAACCAAGGAAAGCAGGGTTGAGTTGAACCTCAGACAACACAAAAATCTATAGCTACTGCATCATACTCAGCTCTTCCTTGATTCATTCAGAAGACTGATCTGTCGCTGAATCTCTTACTTTAAAGACATTAAGCTTGGGAACTGCTCAATATTAAAAGTTTGAGTCATCTCTTTTAACCATTTTTTTATGCCAAAGATTTCAGCTCTTTGTTTGAATGCCAGAAGTCTTGTTCTACCCATAAGAAAGAATAACAGATAATTGAAAAAAAATTAAGAAAAATAGATAATGAACTTCCCTGGAGGAAAAATAAAGGAATTGGGAGGTGGACATGTGGTAATCAGACTAAAGACTTAGAGGACTTGGGGAAGGAGGACAACACAAGTATGCCACGACGGTCACAGCATCCTTCATTGATGGAACAGTTCCCTTTGGACTAAAAATAAATTCCACCGCTGTACAAAAGGTGCCTCCTATGACACGATGCATTAAAAAGTTAGAGAGCTTCTTAGATTTACATAATTCAGAATAGAAACTGTGCTTTTCAAAAATGACAGGTTTTTCCATCTGATCAATTTTCTCCTCTTTATCCTATCCCCAAATAGGATAAAAGGCATGACAATAATATCATTTTATCTTGGTTTGCTTGAAAGTCACATGATTTTACTCACATTCTGTATTTCATTTTTATTGAGAACCTCACAAAACTAGCAAGTACACATAAGTTACTCATCCCGTATAGTTTAGATGTGTCATGAAATGAAAACCAACTTTCTGTCAGTAGAAATTATAATGAACCTAAGTCAAGTTCCCCCAAAACAAAGTATTATTTTATACCTGATGATTAATTCACTGTTCTTCACCTGTTGACCTAGGGAGATAGTTTAGCATAGCAAATGACATTGTGTAAATTCACAACCATTTTTAGAGTCAGTAAGAGCAAACCTAAATAATTTAAACAAATATCTATTTTTGTCTCTCTAAAAACTTTAGAATGTGAAGAACATTAGACAACATTTACTCCATCCCCTCATTTTACAAATGAGGAAGCCACTGTATGTCCTACTGTCAGAGCAAAAACCTCATCTTCTTTCATATTCATTCCTGCCTTTATGCTCCTAGCTTAAGCCGGTAACAATTAGGCCCTGGTTCTGACATTCTACTTCCCAGTCTATCTGCGGGCATTTTTCATCCCATATATTTTATATTTGTCATAAAATGAAAATCAACTTTCTATCAGTAGAAGCTATAATGAACCTAAGTCAAGTTTCCAGTTCATACAAGTTCATATTTGACATGGATATGAGCTATGTATACTCAGAAATCTAGACCACAGGCGGTTGTGGGCTTTATATATGAATAATCTGTTGCCTCTATTATTGCCCTCTTCAATTGCTTTCTATAATGCTTCTGGAAACTGAAACCCACAAAGTAAGAATGTAGGACTGTTCCCGTGTCCAAAACCAGAGTGTCTACAATCACTTGCAATGGGCCTTGATTGGCAGCTCTTATGATCTATTCTTAATTACCTAGAGGTGAATTGTTTTTCTCTGAGACAATATTACTACTACTCAAGCAGGAGCCAAATAAAAGAATAAAAGAGGCATAGAAATAAGCCAATCCTAATATCGCAACTTTCTAAAAATTTCTAAATATGACATAGTAAGAATATAATTTTAAGTAGGAGAACAACTATGAGCTTTTAAAACATCACCACCTTTTGCTTTTGTGTCTTAGCTTTAACAAGCCAGGTTACACCATGGCGATACATCATTTGCAGATGTAAATTACATGAATTTAACTTGCAGGAAACATAGGACCTCTGCTCTGGCCCTGCTCCAGCCACACCCCTCCCCATCAGACAAGTTCACAGGGCCAAATGGATGTGTTTCCCTAAAATAAGCAGCCCCAAGCCTACCTCCAGGACATATATAGGCACTTCCCCACCACCAGAGGCACCCCCTCAAGGGTGCCTCCGCTCAATGGCAGGTATTTCTAATGGGTATGGACATAGCTTAGATATATGGGATAGGATGCCCACGTTTGTGCATGAAAGGGCCCTCACTGAATGCAAGGGAGTCACAAGGGGACAGGGAGCTAGCATTGAGAAGGGAAGAGGGGCAAGCCAGAGGTGGAGCCATGTTTCAGCATGGAGCTGCAAGAAATCTGAGAATTCTACATTTGAACTCAGGTATATGAAGGTGTATTTGGCAAGGAATAGACTTTGTCTATTCCTACATGGAATACATAGAATAATATTTTTTACTTGATGGTGGTTTTCATGTCTAAGTTTTCAATATTTGATTTAAGGTATGTGTGCCTTCTTTTCTACTTCTGTCCTAGATCCCACACTTGCTAGGAGCCAACCCAATAGGGATTTAACTTAGGGAAATTCTATACCGTGTAATCAGGGAAGAGAGGAAGCAGCAAAATTTTCAAAATGCTGTAGTTCCCCTTATCACTCCAATCAATAAGAGCAAACTTAAGCATGCACAAGAGACAAGAGGTCTGAATATACCCAGATCCCAGCTGTCTCTCAGGATGAACTTACTACATTGAGTGACATTTTCATGCTTAAAAATCTGTGTCTTTCATACATGAGGGCTCCTAATACAATCAAGTTCCTTCAGCTGGTATATTCTTGAAGAAACAGTCATGCCTTCTTATGTGAAAAAAACATTGGTTATGCAGGACGTACTGAAAGATGGTTTATCTATCTCCAACATAGCACCTTCCTAAGAGATTTTCATGGGTAGTTTTTATGATTCCTGGATGTAAATTTAAGCTTATGAGCAAATTCTGGAAACTAATACATATGTAAACTGCACTTCTAGTATATGTGAGAACTGCTCTTGCAGCCAAATTACCACCTCAAAGCTGACCCTCAATTCTACAACCCAATTTTACAACTCAAGTTTCAGGGTCAAGACATATGCTATTTTCTCTCACAGGAACAGAATATGACTGAGAAAGAATAATGTGAATGTCACTGATACCTTTTATCTAATTCAATGGGTAAGACTTGAACTTGGATGCAATGTGAGTCCCTGGATTTCAGAAGGCAGGGGAAAAGGACTAAACTGAGCTTGAGAGTAGGTCATAAGGTTATTGTAACAATAACAATAATATCACTCGAGTATATAAAATCTGAAATGTTCCAAAATATAAAACTCTTTGGGCACTGACATGACATTCAAAGGAAATGCTCACTGGAGCATTTTGGATTTCAGTGTAAGTATGTAATGGAAATATTCCAAAATTTAAAAAAAAAAATTCTAAATCCAAAATACCTCTGGTCCCAAGTGTTTCAAATAAGGGGTGCTCAATCTGTAATAATAACATTTATAAAGTACATGACTGAACCTATATTCTCACTAAACTTACTGTCATTAAAAATAATAAAATATGTTAACTAAAATATATGTATTCCATTTCGTCATCTATAAGCACAAGTTTGGTCTCTTTCACTGTGAAAAATCTATGATTCTATAGCTATTCTATTTATAGGTATCCTGGAAAAGTTAGGTCAGGAATTTAAGAATATTGCTCTCCCAGCTTTGCTCAATCAAACCTTCTCTAGAGAACTGCTGCTAACTATATGTCAGTGTAAACTTGATTTAAGTGGAAAGAGCCTCTTAAAATGAGTCATAAATGTAAGAAAGGGTCTAAAGACCCAGCGGTAAAGAGTCTTGTACGAAGTTCTATCACCTGCACGAAAGTGAAGTGAGAAACTCTGACCCCCACCAAAAAAAAAAGCATTACACGTTATTTTTGGACAAATGTTCAGATTAGCTCATGCAGCAGATCCAAAGTAGATAGCATATTTGTTTAGGAAAGATTAACTTAAATCAGTGGAAAAAACCATAAATCCTTTTAAGCCATAAACCAAAGGCGTCCAGTTACACGAACTGGTGGGTAGTCTGCCTGGGTCCAGCTGCTCTTTGCAGCCTTGTAACAAACGCCATCCTTTTCATTTGGCATGCGATTTTAAGACTGACAGAAGGGGTTGTTAACCAAAAGAAAATTTTGTTTATTTAAATTTGAAACAAATCTTTGCCCATCGCCAATTTCGTTTCACTACTCTGCTTTTTAGTTAGAATATATTATTTCAGTTTCAGAGCACATGTAAAAAATTAAATGTGACATTAAGTTTATTATAAATTTATTGAACTTACCGGGGAAGGAATGAAGGCTTCATGAAACTTCTTTGGATTAATTCTCAATACACCCTTTAAAACAAAAAATAAAGTTTGTGAAAATCTAGCTATATATTTATGATTTTTCCATATGTATGTTATTCTCCAATAAAAAGTTTTAAAATTAAACAGGTCAATTGAGAAAACAAGTTAGATGTATAAGAACTATTCATTAAATGCAGGAAACACAATTTATGTTGATATCTGAAATAGAGGGTTCTATCAAAAACAGAAAGCTTAGACTGGCACCTTGGTGTGAACAAGCAAAGGTAAGGAACAACAGAGTTTGGCATAGAGTGGGAAAGTGGCAACTATTAAGATTTTAGGTGCCCCTATGTGCTAGTCTTCAAATTTAAACCTTGACTTTACAAACAAGATTACCTAGGGATTGTGCCTCACTATATAAAGGCCTTTTTTTTCTCCCAGTTCCAAGACCTTTCCACAATTGCTTGTTTCTGTGACAATTTTCAAAGTGATACAGGTTGATTTCCAACCTAGATACTGAGCCTTAAGAAACTGGACGCATTATTTTTTACTCTGGCCCCTCTGCAGAGCTGAATGAGTCAATAATTCAAAATGGTCCATAACCAGCTCTTAATGCAAACTGGAATCCTGGCTCCAACAGCCAGGCCACCCAGTCTGCCTTCAACTTCATGTTATTCCAGCACCAAATCAGGGTCTGCTTCTATTTACACACAGGGGTGCAGGTGGGGGCCTCTTCAATAGCAGTTCAGTATTTCAGGCTCTTGCAGGAAGCTGTAATGCTCCCCAGGTTCCAGCTGTAGTCTCAGGCCACTGGAACACATGGATGGAAGCAGTTATTTTTCTAACAGCCAGACTCAAAGGATATCTTGAGAAAGTGTTTTAAATAACATTTCCCCCTAAAACGTTTAAAGACTCAAAGATACATAATTAACAAAACAGGCAACGGCATAAAATAAAGCAGAAAATAATTTCCTTCTGCGCTGTACCATGTTTAAATTACAAATGTCCATGCCACAGTTTACAATATCATGAACACTCAAATAGACTACTACAAATGATCATTCAGTCCTTAATTCAACAATTACATCCAAGACCCTGAGACACACTGATGGGGAAGATAATGATTAACTAAGCTCAATCCCTATTTTAAAGGAAACATAAAGCAGAGGTACAGCTTACTTTCATAGCGAGGGCACCAGAAGAGGCTTCAGAGATGGTATCTGACCTAGTCCTTTACAGAAGAGCAAAATTTGCAAATAAATCAGATGAAAAGTACAGTAGAGGACACTGTGTTAGCAAAAGTAGTTAAGAGGGCACTCACTAACTCTTCTCCATTGTGCGATAACTCTGCCTAGCACAGAAGAGGGAGGGACCAGGAGATAAGGTTGGCAAAGCTCCCCAAGGCCAGTCCCTTGTTAAGAGTGTCACGGTAAATCCACTTCTAGACAGCTGTTTCTTGTTGAGGGAAGGAGGGAAAAAACTTACATTTATCCTAAATATTCATCCACTCACTCAACAAATATTTCCTAATGAATAGCATGGCAGGCACCATGTCAAGTGACAGGGTACAAGGGAAACTAACAACAGACAGTCTCTACCATCACAGAGCTTACAGTCTCGTGAGGGGAAGAGACTCCAAACAAACGAAAGTCAATTCATTGAAATTAAATGTTTAACAATTTCATTTTCTGATTCCAGATGCTTTTCTCTGGCTTAAGTTTTTCTTTTCAATTCCTATTCTTCTATCATCCCTTGTCGCTCAGTAAATGGTTAGCATATGAAGAAGTACAGAGATGAGAATGCCTCTAGCTTTGAAAATGCCTTTAATTGTAGGGCACTCAGACAGGCCAGGCTGGGCCCAGGGAAAAGAGACAGGTTGCTCAGGGCTGCATCCAGGCTCTATTTAAAAGAAAAGATATTAAGAAGACCTTGAAGATTTTACCCTTGATTCTCTATCCCAAACTTCCCAATATATACAAAAGCACACAAGGAAGAATAGAAACCTGGTTCCACAAGAGCATTTGTAAATTTGACTGGAGCATAACTCTGAAGAACTGGACCTCGGAAACAGAGCCCTTGAGAGAATGCAGATCACACTAAGAAAGCAGAAACTCTCACAGAGCTCCACAGCAGACCAGAGTTGTTCCTATAGCCTGAGAGAAGCAGCTGGCAGTAAAGTCTGTCAAAAACAAATGGTCTTTTAACTGAAGGATACTTCCCACAGATCTCTTGTCTTACTCACCTACAAAAGTCCAAGGCTTTCATTTCTATAGCCATCCCCTAACCTGACCCAATTGCCCATCTCCCATCTTCTTCCTAAAGCACTTCCCTAGGCCTGGAAATTGATCAGTGAGGATCCCATAGCCTCCATCTCTTCTCCAGATGCTCCTGATTCTTCGCCTTAATTGAAACCTGGCTGTTCCCTGATGTTATTGCTTCCCTCGAGTGCTCTCAAAGGGAGTCTATTTTATCTCTCATAACCCATGTATCTCAGAGACCAGGGGAGGAAGGTCTCTTTGCTTCCCCATCATGGCTTTAAAAGTATTTTTTCCTCCATTTTCTTTCAAAAATCCCAGATCCTTTGAAGTTCATATCATTAGCACCTCCTTGGTGCTGTCATCCTCAAATTTACGGGTGGGTCAAAGCTCCAATTCACTAACATTTTGACTAGCAGCTCACTGCCTTCCTCTCTATCCTCACTACTATATATATTTTTGGGACTTCACATCCATGTTGAAGACCAAGCAACCCTAGCCTGTCACTCTAACTACCATTTGCTCCCCTACCCCACCTACTCTCTCTCCCATGTTCACAGCCTGGATCCCGTCAGCACTACTAACGACACTACCTCAAAAAAAAAAAATTCAAATATCGCACTTTCCAATGGCAATCTTCTGTCTACTTATGGTAGAAATCCCACTTCAACAACTCTTCAATTTCACTAAGATCTCCAACCCAAAGCTGTGACCACATTGTCACCATTCATTGTCCTCCCACTGTTTACTCCCTTCTCTAGCTACCTAATTGCCATGGCCTGTCGTTATCTATTAACGTTGCAAATCCTGAACAAACCTCTTACTCTGATACTCAACCAGCAAAAGACCTTGAAGATTTTACCCTTGATTTTCTACTGTCAACTAACCGCAGCTATCTGCTTTCTCCCTTCCTATACCCAAGGAGCTAAACAGTACCATAGAAAAACACCACACAACTGGGCTAAATCAGTCTAACTGGCAATCACAAACATACTGTATTCAGCTTGTTTGAGAGTCCTTAAAACTGAGGAATTTCACACATATAAAATACTATTTCCAGATATTCTTGAAAAATCATAAGATCTAACAGCTTTGGACAGCGTTCTCCAAATGACAGCAACCACCTAACCTGAATAACAGATGCTCCTCTTATAGTAATAAAAACAAAATTCAAGTGCCACTTATGCTGGCATACGACATGCCACACACTCTTTGAAGAGCTTTATATCGATCAGCTAATTTAACCCTCACAACAACCCTATGAGGTAGATACTATTATCCTTGTTTTTACAGATGAGGAAACTGAGGCACTGAGAGGTTAAGAAAATTTCCCACTTTCACATCACATTCAAGGCCAGACAGTCTGGCTCCAGACTCCACGCTCTCGACTACTGTGAACAGCCTCTTTCTCTGTTTGCCACAGTCACCACCAGGGCCTCTTCACTCATGTATGCCAGCTATCCCTCTTGCCCAAAAACTCAGCACCACATTCCAACCCTTGCTTTTCTCTGTCTTGGTGAATGGCAACATCATGCAGCCAGCTGCTCAATTCGAAAACTCAGCAAGCATCAGGGATGCCTCCCTCTGCCTCACCTTCCATATCTCATCCATCAGCATGTCACATCACTTCTAGCCCCAAATCCATCCATCCACTCCTCTCCAGCTTCACTGCCACCTTCTTGTTCCCATCTCCATGTTTTCTGACCTGGTTTACTTTAATAGCTTCCTGAGTGGCCTCTCAGCTTCCACTCTATTCATCTCACAATTCCCAGAGAGGTATGTTCAAAGCATGAAACAGATTATTTTCTTCCCCTGCTTAACAGCCTTCAGTGACTTCCTGCTGCTCTTTGAACAAATTCCAATTCTCCAGCACAGCCTAGAGACCCTACATGACTTGGCTGCTGTCTAACTCTCCACTTGTCCCATAATATAACTCCCTTTGCTCACAATGTTCCAACAGGCTTCCTTCTCATTTCTCAGAAACGCCAAGCCTTCTTGACTGCTTGCTGCTGTTCTACTAGCTGAGCTCTCCACCTATGTTCTTCTCCTAATTCTTCAATTGGCTGATTCATTCTCATCTCAGATAACCCACAGATCATCTCACAGAGGCTTTCCCTAACGACCCTACTAAAGAGGCTCTCTCTAATTATTCTCTCTCACCCTTCCCATTTCCTTATTAGCAATGATCAGTCTATAATTTCTTCTCTTGTTCTTTAGTTGTTTTTCCTTACCTCCCCAGTGACTTGCCTAATTTGCTCACTGGTATATGCTTGGCACTGAGTAAGAGGTCAAGAAACATTTGTTGCACTAATTAATTAATTAATGCCTGCAGAGCTGAAGTTCTCTCATCACCCCCAGTATTAATGTTATGAATATCATCTCTCCCTTCTAAGTGACTGGGCATTCCACTGTAACATCACATCTATTCCCCTCATCTTTAATTCATCCCCAAGTATTCTCCAGCTGATTTTACTCTTTTTAAAAAAAAAAAAAAAGAGAGAGAGACAGGGTCTCACTCTGTTGCCCAGGTTGGAGCACAATGGCATGATCACGACTTACCATAGCCTCCAACTCCAGTACTCAAGCGATCTTCCTGCTTCAGCCTCCCCAGTAGCTAGGAATACAGGTGCACATCACCATGCCTGGCTGATTTTTATTTTGTACAGATGAAGTCTCACTATGTTGCCCAGGCTGGTCTTAAACTTCTGGCCTCAAGCAATCTTCCCACCTCAGCCTTCTAAAGTGCTGGGATTACAGGTGTGAGCCACCACACCCTGACTGATTTCACTCTTAACAAATGGTGAAGGTCCTAGAAACTAGTTCATCCTGTCCTCTATCTTCCTGGACTAGGATTTTTCAGGGAGCCAATAACAACTTCACACCAATATTCTATTGTAAGAGGAACTCCAACATCATGACTAAGACAGCTCTGGAGGCTTAGCTTGAACTTCCTGTAGCCAAAGCATCTTTTGGGATCTGAAACAGCCAATTCTACCATGTTCATATCCATGTCACCTTGACCATCACCCTAAACTGGAGCCCTTCCCAGGCTTGTCTATCCCCTACTCTAATCTCTCCCAACATCTCCTATAACAACCTCTCAGTACTCTACCTATGAAGAGAGAAATGAAATACATTTTTTGATGTGAGACTTTATTATTTTTTTAAACTTCAAAACTACATGTACATGATCATGTGTTACTGTTATTGTCGTTTCAAACACTGGAAAGAGGAGACTGTGGTCTCCTCTTCCCACATAGGAAAAAATACTAATGAAATGTCAAAGTACTAGTTAAGGTACTGAAAACAAAATAAAAATACTCTACTCCTATTTTTTTTAAATCCCCCTACTATCTCTCGATAAAAGTTTCTTCTCTGGATAGGGAGAAAAAAAAGACGTCAAAAGAGATGAGTTTGAATACAAAAGTGAACAAAAGTTTCTAAGTATCTCTAATACACTTAATTTTCTCCATCAGCATTAAAATATCCTTTCCTGTCTGGCCTTTTACCTTACCCCGCAAGGCCTGCACACATAAAGTTTATATCAAGCAGCAGATGGACTCTGTTTCTCTGACTATGAAAATCTTATTTACAGTGTTGTATATTTCACACAGTGACCTCATATCTGGAACCCATTCCTTTTCCCATCTGCAAAGAACAACTGTTCTCATATTGGGGGGGGAGGCCCTGGCTGCAGAGTCCCATGATGTCACAGGCCAGAAGGAATCACTTACAAACTCCTGGGAATTAGAGTTGTTATATTGATCAGATTTTTGTTTTGTTTTGTTTGAGTATCAGCAACGAGTTGTTTCAAAAGCAAAAACTAAAAGGGAGCTGAAGCTAATACCACTGGAGAACGCTGTCCTCTCCTTATCTCTAGACAGGTATAATTCTATAGCCAAAATTCTAGGCTAGTTTTCTCTCAAGTTCTAACAACTGAAGTTCCCCCCACTCTTCTTCAAAAGACAGTATCTGGATCCTTTATTCAGTCAGTAAGTAAATATTTATTCAACATAAATGTAGTAAGCATCAGTCAAATGCCAGGCACTGAGCTGACTTCTGGAACAAGACATGACCCTACCATCAAGGACATGAACAGTCTATTTGGGGGAAACATAAAAGCCAAGAAATGGTGGTAAGTTTAGAATAAAGGGAAAACAAAAAAGTCAACTACAGGAAAGCACTAACAGCCAACTCTACTTGGAGAATTAAAATGAGGCTTCTCAAAGTGGGTAACATTTAGGCAGGGACTTAAAAGGTAAGCACCATTACATCAAGACAGCAGGAGAAAGCATTCCAAGCACCAGGAACAGCATGCACAAAGTCACAGAGACATCAAGGAGCATAGTTTTTAGAGGAAAAGCCTGGAAGCTCAGGGTGAATGGAGGAGAGTGTTCCTGGAGGAGAGTGCAGGAGGATGCGAATGGAAAGGCACAATGGGTCCTCCTGCGTGAAACAAGAGGAGGGCCAAGAAACTTACAGATAAAATGGTGTTTGGGATATGAGCTGAACGATGAAGAGCAAATGAATGGATTAATGAATGGACTAACATCCAGATGCAGCTTCATCTCTCCTAAGAGAGGCCTTGTCAAATAAATCCAGGGAAAGCTTTAAAAAAAAAAGAAACACCAATAGGGCTGGGTGTGGTGGCTCATGCCTGTAATCCCAGCACTTTGGGAGGCTAAGGCGGGAGGATCACTTGAAGTCAGGAGTTCAAGACCAGCCTGGCCAACATGGTGAAACCCCATCTCTACTACAAATACAAAAATTAGCCAGGCATGATAGCATGACTAATTTTTACCTTCTGTAATCCTAGCTACTTGGGAGGCTGAGGCACAAGAATCACTTGAATCCAGGAGGCAGAGGCTGCAGTGAGCCAAGACTGTACCCACTGCACTCCAGCCTGGGCAACAGAGTGAGATTTTCTCAAAAAATAAATAAATAAATAATAAATTAAAACCACCAAAAGTACTCCAAGAATCAGAATAACCAACTCATTTTTTAAAAGACAGTTTTCTTTCTTCTTTCTATTGATTACATGTGCACTTGACCACAGATAAATACAGAAAGGTAAAGAAAGGTGAAGGAAGGAAGGAAGGAAGGAAGGAAGGGAGGGAGGGAGGGAGGGAGGGAGGGAGGGAGGGAGAGGGGACAAAAAGGAAGAGAAGATGACAGTATCTGTAAATTGGTTAGATCTTCAGCCAAAAACACAAATACAGAAGCTGGGCTCTCAGAATAAGAGAAAATGGAACACAGCATTTTCAAGTGAGCCAGGTAGCATATGGCAATATTTCTATACTAATGAAAGTATTATGAAATAGACTTAATTCACAGAATATGTGGCCCTGCCTCCCTCCCCAGCCTACTACCTGCCTGATAGTTTATGCCCAAGGAGGCCTAAGCTGCCATATTCCATGTTGTTTCACAAGTTCACGTTTTCGTTAGCGCCACTGCCTCTCCATACCTCCCACACACATATCACTCATCTCATAGGCCCAAACTAGACCCTCAATACCTACCACGAGGGTCACCAACTCCAGGAAGCCTCTCCAGAACCTCAGCCTACACAGTTTCCTGGTTTCCCCCCAATATTTTGCCATATACCCTGGTCACCCTTTTATCTGAGCACTTGCCATTTTATCCCCAAATCATCTGTTCACATGACTGCCTCCCACCACTGGGCTGCAAGCTTAAGTACAGCAAGGCAATCTTGCCTACCTCCATGTCAAAGGCACCCATGCTGTACACTTATCCTAACCATAACTGTTCCTGGCTCACAATGGATGCTCAATAAACATTTCTTCAGCCAAACCACTGAACTAGCTTGTAAACATAGTTTGTAAAGTATAAAGCACTCAACAAATACTGTCTATTGTTGTTTACTGCTTCCTTTCCAACCTCATCTATTTTTCTCCATCGTTCGGCATCCACATGCTCCAGAAAAACTGAACTATTCAATGTTTCGTATATCCAAACCCAATTTCTCACTTCTATTGTAGTAGCTCACACTGGTCCCTACATTTGTAAAGCTCTCTCTTATCTTCACTTATTCAAACTGCACAAATCCATGGCCTGGCTCAAATATGTCACTTCCAGTAAAGCATCTCTAGGCAACCCTAATGGGAAATAGTGGTTCCCTCCTCTCAAATCTCAGAGCACTTTGCCTGTTCCTGTCTTGTGGTGCTTATTACCTCTAAATATAATGTAGTTCTAAGAAGAATCTGTTACCTCATCATCTCTGTTATGCCATCATAACAGCCCTGCACCTGTTACATCATCATCTCTCTGAAAGCATATAGCACAGAACAGGAAATAGTTTAATAGATTGTTTTGGATTCCACATATTCAGGGAATAGCCTTCCAGTAGATTTTAAGCACCTGGATGAGTGTTCCTCTCTTCAAGCCTTCCGAAACATCCTCTTTGGACATGTAAGTTTCAAATATGCTCTTTTTCTTCCCTCGTGTGGACTTGTTCTTTGACTTTTTGTCACCTGGCGAAGCACCAATGTCATGTGGACCAGCCACAGCAGACACACCTAGAAACAGGAGGCAGCAATCAACTCTTTCCTCAAACATCTGTGTATTTTTAAAACTGGAGATATTATACCTTTTTACAATTATTATTTAAAGAGACCAACAAGAGACTGAAACTCCGTGATGGTGATTTTGAACAATAACAAAAAGGAAAGAGTGGCTAAGAAAACATGAATAAAATATACACAGATGAGACTTGAGTTTTAAATCAGCACAACACGCATGGAACATAATCTGAATAATGAGTTCAGTATTCTTTGCTATTTATAGACACAAACTTTTTGAAAATAGAAATTACTAAAAGATTGCCACTTTTCCAGAGGAAATTAAACAGCTGTACTTAATACAACAATAAATTAAGACAGCAAGAAACCACATCTAATTCTAGAATAAATCACACAGAATACTTAAGAGGTCACTAAAAGAATTATAGTAGCCCTCAGTCCTAAGACACCCTCCACTTCACACCCATTCCACTTTTATTTCAGTTCTCCAGTTATTCAGGCAGACTCCATTTTCCTTTTACTACCTCTGGGGGTCCCCAGGGGCCAGAGGTTCATTCCGTAGTCAGGATGGCTCATTATTGGCTCCAAGGTCACTCTTCTCTCCAGATCCAGAGAAACCTCCACTGTTCAGCTCAGAGTTCCCGCCTTGAGCAGCTCTGTTGTCATTCGCTGAAACCAAGAAGAGATTGGTAATTGGAGAGCGGTTAAGCTGTAGCCTCCTCTGTTCTCTCAGAAATTTAGTAGTTCAATGGCAAAGGCAACGTGGTGCCCCTCCTGGGTTCTGGCATCACATTCTCTGGGGCAGTTAGTCAAGCACACCATCTGTCTCAAGTTTCTTTTCAAGGCCTTCACCCTCACAGGTACCACTAGACTGCTTCTTTGGGCCACTTCAACTAAACATCTCCACAAATGGGGCAATGATGTGAAAAATAAGGAATCCTGCGGTTCTATTCAGCTTGTGAAATGCACAAAAATATAAAGAAATATAGTTTTGAAAAGTGATAATAAAGATCTAGAATCTAAAAGCTGTAATGGAATAGGTACTAAACTGGGGCTCAATATGTGGCATTTACTAAGTCCAACTCCGGACAAATGATATACCTCTATGAAACCAAGTAAGTCAATTCCTTAGAATCCACCAACAAAACCTAATTCATTGTCACAACTTGATGTCCCAAACTATGCAGGGAACCCCAGATGATTCACACGCTTTCAAAACATGGCAATACTGTAATTAGACGTCTTTTCCCCTACTCTTACCTGCCATCACCTCAAACCAGTTGTCTCATCAGAAGCTCAAACAGCTGTGTCTAAGGAATATAAGAGCAGCTGCCAGGATCAGCAGGCTGGAATGTGGGGCCCTGCAGCTGGCCCCTGGCCTTCCACCTGGATGCTGAACATGTCATCACAACTTCTACTTTCTAGTCTCTGCTGGCCACCAGCCCAGGAGTCAAGTCTATATTTGAAATTTTTGTGGGAAGCCTGAGTTCCCACAAAATGAATCAAGATGTCATTCTGAACACTAGCTTCCATTTCCTCTATATTTCCCACACACATCCTTCATCAAAATGATGTAATTTCTCTTTAAATTGAAATTAATACTAACTCAGCAGAAGAAAAGCAATGGAGACAAAGGATAATAGACCACTTAGGGAAAGATAAAGAGATTCACAGATAAAGCCAATCCAACTGGAAGAAGGGAGAGAAAGAGATGGCTTTATATAAACAGCAACGAAATGGGAAAGGCAGATGGAGGAGTCAAGACTGTCTGAGGGCTTAATACAGAAATGCATTTATCCACTCATTAATTTCACACATATTTCTTCAAGGCACTACACTAGACAGAATGAAGGATAAGTGGTAAGCACTATGTTTTTTTAAAATGTGGATAAATGCACAGATGATAGGAGAGAAAGAGTATCTCCAGGTCAGGAAACCTGAGAGTACTTTAGGAGAGATTTTAAAGAACTAAGAGTGTGAGGAAAGCATACTATTGGCAAAAGGAAATAAAAATAGAGGCACAAACAGAAAATACAGGCGAGTTCTCGCAAAATTAATTCCATTTGGATAGAGTCCAGCCTATATGAAGGCAGGCAGTGGCAAGGAAATTAAAACAAGTTGGAAGGTCTAAAAAACTAGGCCAGTTTTTCAAAAGCACTAGGGAGTTTTCAAAGCATGAATGAGTAGAAGAGAAAAACAACAGATTAGAATTGTTTCAGGAAAAATTAACCTGGTACAGGACTCAGAGTCATCTGGAGTTGACAGATACTAGCAGCAGATGCATCTTAGGAGAAAATCAGAACAGACAGGTGAAAGGAAAGGAAGACCCGAACTTGAGTTCAGGACACTGAAAAGAAGAGGCCCTTACCATGGTATTACACAGGACAAAGTGGCACCACCTAGCAACCAGGCATGTCTGGAAGTGAGCAAGGTGGGAGTGGTTGTGTGAGATTTCTAGGTAGGAAACTGGGAGTTGGTAAAGTTAGAGAAGATGATGAATTCCATTTGGAGTATTATATACCTCCACATGGAGCGATCCACCAAATACTTGAAAATAGGAGCCAAAGAGACAGAGAAATTAGCCAGTCATTTGCATAAAGATGGTAACACAGAGTGTTCAAGAATGGATGAGACTGCCAAGCAAGGGTATGCAGATACAGAGGAGGGCACAGGACAAGGAACGAACAAGCAACATTCCCTTCCCCGTGACATCATTGTGAAGGCCTATTAACCCTGTAGAAGTCCTGGGCACTCTTACTCTGACAAAATCTGGGTTAGGGCAACTTTTAGGAAATGTAAAGTAGAAAATATAACAAAGAAGCTAATGAAGATGTAGGAAAAGAACCAACAGAGGCAGGCATTAAGAAAAAAAAAGAGAAAAGAGCTCCCAAGTGAGGACAGATCCATGATGAGGGTATGCTCCCACTAGTGACTAAGAATACAAACGCGGCAGCCTTGGTTGGGGCGAGGGGTCGAGAGCAAACTGCCAACAACCCAAAAACAAGCGCCGGAATTGAAAATGGGGCACTACATGTCAATCCTGATTCAGGCAAAAGTTCAAAATGAAGGGGAGTTACTGCCAGGTAAGTGAGATGAGGGGACAGATTTCAATTCCAGCGTCCCTAGGTCAGCTGCATCTGTATCTTTCCATCACAGCAGTTATCCCAGTTTGTGTGATGAACACCTAACTTGTCTCTCTAGCTCAGGGAGACAAGGAATGTTTGGTTGGGTTTGTCATTGTAACTCTGGTGGCTCCCACAGAACCTAGGATAGAATAGGTACTCAAAAGCCGCTCCATAAATGAATGGATGAGTTTGTTTTCACGAACAAGCAATGAGAACACCAAGCAGAGCAGGGTCATACCAGGAAACTACATTAAAAACAAGTCAGCAAAGAATGGGGGAAGAACGCAGGACTGAGAAAACAAAATTGGCAAGAATAAGCCGGACAGCTAGGCAGGCAGTAAAGGCCACATTTGGGTACCAAAGCACTAGAAGGAGATGGAAAGATTCTGAGTACATAAAATGCTAAGCAGAAAATGAACAAACAATGGCTGGGCACGGTGGCTCACACCTGTAGTCCTAACACTTTGGGAGGCCAAGGCAGGCAGACTGCCTGAGCTCAGGAGTTCAAGACCAGACTGGGCCACATGGCAAAACCCCGTATCTACCAGAAATACAAAAAATTAGCTGGGCGAGGTGGCATGCACCTGTAATCCCAACTACTCAGGAGGCTGAGGCACAAGAATTGCTTGAACCCAGTAGGTAGAGGTTGCAGTGAGCTGAGACTGTGCACTCCAGCCTGGGTAACAGAGTGAGACTCTGTCTCAAAAAAGAAAAATGAACAAACAGGCCAGGCACAGTGGCTCACATCTGTAATCCCAGCACTTTGGGAGAGGCCAAGGCGGGCAGATCACCTGTGGTGGGGAGTTCGAGACCAGCCTGACCGACATGGAGAAACCCTGTCTCTACTAAAAAAATACAAAATTAGTATGTGTGGTGGTGCATGCCTGTAATCCCAGCTACTCAGGAGGCTAAGGCAGGAGAATTGCTTGAACCTGGGAGGTAGAGGTTACAGTGAGCTGAGATCGTGCCATTGCACTCCAGCCTGGGCAACAAGAACGAAACTCCTTCTCAAAAAAAAAAGAAAGAAAGAAAATGAACAAACAAGAAATCTTCTATTCCCTGTGACATAGTTATAAAGGCCCATTAAGCCTGAACAAGTCCCTGGGCACTCCTACCCTGACACATTGAAAGCACGGGCCAGTTTCCAATCCTTACTAACTTCCAGAGTGAGGGCCACTGATACACTGCCCAACAGCCCACTGGTCCCTAGAAAAGGTGTCCTTTTTAGGGGATGTATAGAAATAGCTATACATTGTGGGTGTATGGAAATAGCTATACATTCTTAAGAGCTGGGCTGTATGGAAATAGCTATACATTCTTAAGAGCTGGGCTGACATTAGGATGAACAGGCAATAGTGGTCAATAATGTCACATGGTACAAGAAGGCAGGAAGGATGAGGAATGGGGAAAAGGCACTAGACCGCACTAAGGGCAAATCTGAAGAAGGCTTCTGGGTGAAATAAACAGTGTCTTGAGATCCTTTGTATTCCCCAAAACCTAGCACAACGCAGAGTACATAGCAAAGGCTCAAAAATTTGAATAAATGAAGCCTATTTGGGAGAGAAGTCAGGTTACAACAAATATACACTAGTGAGAAGTACGAGTAGCAGGGCCAGGACTACAATGGGGCAAGCCAGGCACTTAGGGTGCAAAATTTGAAAACGCAAAGTTCTATGAGTACCAATCCCACACTTGCAGGACCCAGGAGTGAGAGCTTCCTAGAACTTTTGTGCCTTATGCATCTCACTTGTTTTAGCCTAGCCTTAGTACTTACAAGTATCACAGCAAATGGAATGTATGAAGCCGAATAGTGAAGGAAACTCAAAGAGATAAAGTCCAAAGACAGGTTTAGAAAGAGAAAAAGATGCGCCAATGGAAAGCAAAAGATGGGAAAAACAAGCAAAAGATGACAACTGATTAAGAAAAAAAAAGAGGGCAAAATTAAAATAAATCTCAATGAGATTAGAAAAATAAACCATTTATATTACAAATCAGTAAGAAGTACATGGACTAATCAACAAGTAGTATTAAGACACTACTTAACACCATTTTTAAAAATAACCAATAAACCCCTACTTCATAACATATTCCAAAATAAATTTGTTTGAATAAAATTTACATGTTCTAAAATGAGAGACACAGGGAGACACATACAGAGAGGAAAGGTAGAGAGAAAGGGAGGGGGCAGGGGAAAGGATATCCAGACGGTTGAATGAGGAGTTTGACAAATATTAACCCCTAAAGCAACAATAAAACTGACAACATTGTTAAAACTATTTAAAGATCTTGATATTGATCAAAAACATTACAACAAATTTGAGAAGTGCTGGTCCAAGAAAATCTACTGAATCTTGGTAAGAACAGTGAAGAGCGTGTTGTTTTAGCCTGGGGCTCCTATCATCCCACACTCGCTCCCAATTCCTTGGTACAGAAGCTACCAGGGTAGGACAAGCTGTGATGACAGGAAGCTCCACTGCCAGAGGGAGCTAAATTAATTTGGAGAAGAATTCCATGCCCATAGGTATTGTCAAAAAGTGATTTCAAGGGCAAAAAAGGAGGGAAAGCCAATATTACAGCTAACTTGAGTTTGCAATACCAGTCAGCGCAAGCAACAGATCACCAGACCAACCAGAAACTTACCGTGGAGAACTCAGGAATGAGACAGCCAAACTGGGCCTTGATAAAAATCTATTTTTTCCTGCTGGTCTGCAAGACTGTGCACATGCACAAGACTGCAAATATGAAGGAAAGAAATGTTAGGGCCACAGCAAGCTGCTCATTCCTGGAAAAAGATGAGGCCTTGCAAATGGAGAAAGTAAAACCCAGGCAGACTTTCTGAACTTTGAATGCAGTCTCCAAGCCTCACAAAAACCAATGACAAAGGGAAGCTCATTGTTTCAAGGAATTTAAACACAACCTCTGACCAATCATAGGCTGACCACTAAGATACGCTGACCCAGGGGGCAAACACTTGACAGCCATACTGAAAAATAAAAACAAGAAAGGATGAGCTAAGCAGAGACATCAGCAGTCACACACACACACACCATGGAGAAACAAACTCCATGGAATTAATTAGTCCAGCCAAGCCAGTAAACAAACAAAAAGAGCAACCACCTCTAACTCTGGGGAGAAGGGAATCAGAATACAGAATATATTATCAAAAATATCCAGTTTTCATAAGATATGCAAAGAATCAGAAAAGCGTGACCCATACATAGAAGGGTAACAGTTTCAATAAAAACTATCTCTAGGGGAGCCTAGATTTTGAAGTTAGACAATAAAGACTTCAAAGCAGCTATTATAAATATGTTCAAAGAACTAAAAACACTTTTAAGATAAAGGAAACTATGATGACAATGACTCAGCAAACAGAGAATATTAACCAAGAGAAATTATAAAAAAGAGCCAAATGGAAATTTCAAGTGGAAAGACAACAACTGAAATGAAAAATTCACTAGAGAAGCTCAAGAGGAGAATTAAGCTGGCAGAAGAAATAACCAATAAATTTGAAGGTAGATGAATTAAGGTTATACAATCTGAAGAAAAGAAAGAACAAGGAAATTTTCTTTTAATTCCGAAGTCAAGAATTGTAATAAGGAGTCTCACTCCATTTTTTAAATTTTTGATGTCTGACCACTGACTTATGTTAAGCCTCACCTCACTTTTCCCCTTTTGAACCCACAACTGATCAGGCTAATAAGAAAGTCCACATGTGCCTTGCCTTTTGCCCCAGGGGAAAATTCAAGTTTTGCCGATCCTCGGCCTGCACATGGGAACTCCCCAGCACCCTAGCCATTATAAAAGCATAACCCACGCCCTATGTCTAACTCAAGGCAGGCCAGACCCACTTGTACTAACCCTACCATCCCCAGAAGTCTCTTAGGTGAATAATAAAATTTCTCTCAAATTTTGTTGGCATGTGGAGTGCTTCCAGCATAGACATCCTACCTGTTAATTGGGAGGGTTACTTTCTACCTCCACAGGGTGACCATAGAATAGAAATGAAAGAGAGACATCTCTATAAACCTTACAGAAATTAAAAGGATTATAAAGGAATACAATAAACTTAGAAAAAAATGGACAAATTCCCAGAAACAAAAATTACTAAAATTGAGTCAAAAAGAGAAAATTTGGCCACACGTGGTGGCTCACACCTGTAATCCCAGCACTTGCAGAGGCCAAGACAGGCAGATTGCTTGAACCCAGGAGTTTGAGAACAGCCAGAGCAATACGACAAAACCCCAACCTAATTAAAAAAAAAAAAAAGTACAAAAAATTAGATGGGCATGGTGGCATGCACCTGTAGTCCCAGCTACTCTGGTGGCTGAGGTGGGAAGATCACCTAAGCCTGGGAGATCAAAGCTGTAGTGAGCTGTGATTACACCACTGAACTCCAGCCCAAGTGACAGAGTGAGACCCTGTCTCCAAAAAACAAAAAAACAAAAAAAAGTAGTAGAAAATCTGAACAGACATATAACAAGTAAATAAATTGAATTATTAATTTAAAATCTTCCAATAAAGAAAACTTCAGGCTCAAATGTCTTCACTGGTGTATTCTACCAAACTTAAAAGAAAAAAATACTATCAAATCCTTTACAACTCTTCCAGAAAATAGAGAACTCATTCTGTTATGACAGTATTCCCTTGATACCATAGCCAAAGAAAGGCATCAGAAGAAAAAAACTAAAACTTGTAAACAGATAAGATAGTTCATATTTTTAAAATTTCTTCTTGAATCAATTTTATTAATTTGTATTTCTATAGGAATTTCTCAATTTCATCTAACATTTCATGGTGGGAGTAGAATGTTGTTCAAAATATTCTCTTGTACTTTCTTAATACCTGTCCTTTCTAATATGGTGAAAGTGTTCTTTATCTGTGTTGGCCAATATGGTAGTCACTAGCTATGTCTTTGGAGCAATTTTAGAGTGACTAGTACAACTGAAAAACTGTCAAGTTTGAAACATTTGTATTTCATCTTTATTCATAATGGATATTCTCTCAGATTTGTTGGGGAAGAGGTTGGGTTTCCTTTTGTAGAGAGCTCTGTCACCCAGACTGGAGTGCAGTGGCATGATTATAGCTCTGTAACCTCAAACTCCCAGGTTCAAGTGATCCTCCTGCCTTAGCCTCCTGAGTAGCTAGGATTACACACATATGTCACCACATCCAGCAAATTTTTTCTTTCTTTATGTTTTGAAGAGATGTTGTCTCACTATGTTGCCCAGGCTGGTCTTGAACTCCTAGGCTTAAGCAATCCTTCCACCTCAGCCTTCTAAAGTGCTGAGATTACAGATGTGAGCCACCACACCCAGCCTTTCTCAGGTTTTAAAATTCTAGACTGTTATTTACTCTCATACTCTGAAGGTATCATTCCATTGTCTTACAGCCTCCATTGTTTCATTGAGAAGTCAGCCATTAATCTAATTGTCAATTCTTTGAAAGAATAACATTTCTTCTCGCCAACCTGGCAGATTTTGAAATTTTTCTCTTTATCTTTGGTTTTCTACAGATTTACTACACTAGGCCAAGGTATGGGTTTCTTTTTTATGCTGCTTGGTGTCAGTAAGTTTTCTTGAATCTGTTGCTTAATAACTTTAATAAGTTTTAGAAAGTTTTTTAGAAGGTTTTCGGCCATTCTCTATTCAAATATTGCTTCTGCCCATTCTCTCTCAACTCTTTGTCAGGATTCCAATTACACACTTTTGATCTCCTCAGTGTCTCTCTGTCTCCCTCAATCTCTTCAGTAGTTTCCATCCTTTTTTCTCTGAATTTTTCCACTTCACTAATTCTCCCTTCAGCTCTGTCTAATCCTCTTAAACCCATCCATTACGTTCCCAATTTCAGTTGTTTTCAAGTCTAAAATTTTCATTTTTTCAAGTTTCTAGTTCTCTGCTAAGAACGCTGAATCTCGTCTTTTATATTTGAACAAGGTAAGCATAGTATATTTAAGTCTGCTCCTAAAAACTCCAATATCAGAAGTCCCTATGGATCAATACTATCTTCTGTTGCTTGTACTTGATTTTGTTCATGTCATTTGATCATGCCATGCTTGATTTTTTTAAATTATGAGCTGGACATTATATTTAAAGAATGTTTATAGTAACATTAACAAGTAATGTTACCTTCCAAACAGAATTTACAACATTTGCTTCTGCCAAGCACCTGAAACAATAAATTACCTCAATCTATTTTCAGGGTTTAAAGGTATTCCAAGTGGAGCAACAGTCCCTGTGAGGGCCTATCTATATCCAATTCACCCCTACTTCTAGGCTGTGGCCCTTCAGGGTACCAACACCAAATAAGAGTGATTCACCAAGATCACTCACAACCCACATTAGCAGGGCCTAAATTCCAATTCCTATCCCTCTAACCTTAAAAGGCTATCAAATTTACTACTCAGGCTGGGCATAGTGGCTCACACCTGTAATCCTAGCACTTTGGGAGGCCAAGGTGGGTGGACCACTTGAGGCTAGGAGTTCAAGACCAGCCTGGGCAACATAGCAAGACCCTGTCTCTACAAAAAATACAAAAATTAGCCAGGCACAGGGGTGCACACCTGTAGTCCTAGCTACTCAGGAGGCTGAGACAGGACAATCACTTGAGCCTGAGAGGTGGAGGTTGCAGCGAGCCAAGATTGGGCCACTGCGCTCCAGTCTAGGTGGCAGAAGTGAAACCCTGTCTCAAAAAAAAAAAAAGTACTGCTCAGTTTTTCAGCTGATCCCTCAAAAAACTCAGCAAATATTCACTGGAGAAAAATAGTCTCAAATACTAATCTTATATCTCTGAGCCTTTATTCTCTTCTAGACACACTCTTATTACCTCTCAAATACTTTCAAAGTATTTCTCAATACTTTGAGGGGAAGGGCTGTATTTGTTTGGTGTTTCTAATTGTTGTCTCATGGAAGACTGGTTTCCAATTATTTTCTTTTTTTGTTTGTTTGAAATGGAGTCTTGCTCTGTCTCCCAGGCTGGAGTGCAATGGCATAATCTTGGCTTACTGCAACATCCGCCTTCTGGGTTCAAGTAATTCTCCTGCCTCAGCCTCCCAAGCAGCTGGGATTACGGGTGCCTGCCACCCTGCTTGGCTAATCTTTGTGTTTTTAGTAGAGACAGGGTTTTACCATGGTAACTAGGCTGGTCTTTAACTCCTGGCCTTAAGTGATCCACCCACCTCGGCCTCCCAAAGCGCTAGGATTACAGGCGTGAGTCACTGTGCCCAGCCAGGTTTCCAATTATTTTCTATGCCATAACTGAGAGTGGAAGTATCAACCTCACTCTTAACTCTCTCATTCCCAACTCTCTCCTACATGGACTCACTCTTCTCCCAGACCAAACTTCTCCATACCTGCACCTATCCTCGCTTTCTATTTTAGAGGGGAAAATGTCCCTACATATTCATAACCTAACCCTCTTAATGTGTGTTCTTCATGTTATTTTAATCTACTCTAGAACTTTTAACACACCCATTATTCTTGCCACTGGGGTATTCTCAATAGCACACAACCAATGTAAGAACCTGGCCCTGCTCCCCTTCTGCCCATCTCAAGCTACAAGCTATCATTCCATTTCTCTCATTCCCATCCCTACCAAAGTTCAAAAATGTGGTCTGGACTCACAACCTCCATTTCCCCCATTACATACTCTTTAATCTCTTTTGGAATATGACATCTATCATCTTCTCTATAATGAAATAAAGCTTTCTGTATTCCTACGAAGAAAAATCCTCACTACTTAAATAATGGCATTCTCTCAGTTTGCTTGTTTTTTGTGCAGGATGCCACTGACCAGCTATATCTTTGTAATACAAATTCTTCACCCTTGGCCTCCGGAACACAACAGTCTTGTGGTTCTTCTCTTTCTCTCTCTACAATTCACAGATTTCCTTACAGACTCCTCTTTTTTTCACTCACCTCTTCAGTTTCTACCATTTACAAGATTCTACTCTTATACCTCATCTCACTTCTCTTTTAAAGAGTTTTAAATTTTCATCTCCAGCTCTGCTCTTCAAAGCTCTTCTTTAACTTTCCAACATCCTGCTGAATAATACTGGCAAGCACTTTGAATGCCACATGTTTCTAATTCAATTTATTATTCTCCTCAAACTAAATTTTCCACCTGCATACTACATCCAGATTAATGACATCATTATCATCCCTGGGCAGCAACAGTAGACATCCAATCTCTTTTTCTCCATTAGTAATCTATTACCAAATTCTGTCTATTCTACCTTCAAAATGAGTCCTAAGTAGATTCCTTCCCTTCCCACTTAATAAGCACTGTCTGAATTCAGGTTGTTACAACTGTGTATGTACCATAAAGATGGCAATAGTTCTTTAGCAGGTCTCTCACTCACGAATCTCTTTTCTTCACTCCATGTTTCACCTACAACATAGAAGATATTTTATAAAATGCCTTTTCTTTTTTCTTTTTCTTTTTTTTCAAGGCAGAGTCTCACTCTGTCGCCCAAGCTGGAGTGCAGTGGCACGATCTTGGCTCACTGCAACCTCCGCCTCCCGGGTTCAAGCAATTCTCCTGCCTCAGCCTCCAAGTAGCTGGGACTATAGGAGTGTGCCACCACGCCTGGCTAATTTTTGCATTTTTAGTAGAGACAGGGTTTTGCCATGTTGGCTTTCAAAACCCTTCAGGGTTGCTCACTGCAGCTCTATAATCTAACCCGCCCTTCCAGGCGCATCTCTTACTAGAAGTTTTTCAAATCACACTAGGTGAATCACTGATGAAAACAGTAAGTTGGAAAAGACTATGATTGCCATCAAAGCCAGAAAAATGACTTAAAAACAAATTAGGTTAACAATTATAAACTCTGGAAAAAAAATCAGAAACGACTACCTATAGATTCTGAAGGGTAAACAAATGGAGGCAGGCTGTTGGGAGGAGTAGGAATCTGGACAAGTAACTGGTAGTAGGGGGAATTTCGTGAGTTTTTATAAAATTTGTGGGGAGGGAAATAGAAGTTTTGTCCCAAGGGCAGGCCACCATCACAGGGGTGGTGCAATGCTCGCAGCTAAATCTTCAATGGAAATTCCATAGGCTGCACCTGGCTAGAAGAAAGGACCATAGGTGGAGAGTGACCACAGGTGGAGGTCAGTAGCAATCTAAAAGAGGAGAGCACTGAAGAAGGGAATCCCCTAATTCTTATGACTCTTCAAGTCTCAGGCTGACCCCTTAGCTGTGTAGACGTGTAGGACAGACTCAACGCAACATCATAAAGGCCTAAAAATTTCAAATGAGATTTAAGCCTACAGGAGACAAGACACAATCTGAGCCTAACAGGATCTGAAGCTAAGTGCTAGTGAAATAAATAAATTTAAAAAATCAAGATTCTTCAAAGGAATTTAACAGAATTCAGAGTCTACACAAAATAATATTCAAGAAACAATCCAAAATTATTTGACATACTAAGAACCCAGAAAACATCCATTCTAAAGGGAAAACTACAAATCCCAACCTCAAAATGACTCAGATGTTACAATTATCAGATAAGAACTTTACATCAGTTCTGATAACTACGCTCACTGAGGTAAAGGAAAAGACACTTGAAATGACTGAAGAGATTGAAACTCTCAACAGAGAAATAAAAACGTACTTAAAAATGAGAATTTTAGACCAGGTGCAGTGGCTCATGCCTGTAATCCTCGCACTTTGGGAGACTAAGACAGGCAGATCACTTGAGCCCAGGAATTCAAGGGCAGCCTGGCCAACATGGTGAAACCCCGTCTCTACTAAAAACACAAAAATTAGCTGGGTGTGGTAGCACATGCCTGTAGTCCTAGCTACTTGGGAGGCTGAGGTGCACAGATCACTTGAGCCCAGGAGGTGGAGGTTGCACTGAGCCAAGATCATGCCACTGCACTCCTGCCCGGGCAACAGAGTGACACCCAGTCTCAAAAAGAAAAAAAAAATAGAAATTTAAAATTAATAAACACAATATCTGAAATAAAAAATTCAGTGAATAAGCTCAATAGCAAAATAGAGGTAAAAGAATAAACACTCAGGGAGTTTAAACTTTATCAACAGAAATTATACAACCTGAAAAACAGAAAGAAGACTGAACAAAAAGATAAAGTATTATGGACTTACAGGACAATATCAAAAGGTCAAACATAAGGGTAATTGGCCTGGTGGGTCACGTCTGTTAATCCCAGCACTTTGGGGTGCCAAGGTGGGCGGATGACCTGAGTCAGGAGTTCGAGACCAGCCTGGACTACGTGGTGAAACCCTGTCTTTACTAAAAATACAAACATTAGCAGGATGTGGTGGCGCATGCCTGTAATCTCAGCTACTTGGGAGGGTGAGGCACAAGAATTGCTTGAACCTGGGAGGCAGAGGTTGCAGTGAGCCAAGATCACGCCACTGCACTCCAGCCTAGGAAACAGAGCAAGACTCTGTCTCCAAAAAAAAATAAATAAATAAGGGGAATTGATTTCCCAGAAGAAGAGAACAGGTCCCAAAAAAATGAAGAAACATTGGCTAAAAACATCCCAGATTTGCTGAAAAACATAAATACATAGATTCAATAAACTGAGTAAACCCCAAAAAGGAAAATTGTTTTGAAAATTTATATCATCATAATCAAACTGCTGAAAACGAACAATACAGAAAAAATCTAAAGTAGTCAACATAAAAAGAAATACCTCAAACAGAACAACATTTTGAATGGCAGCAGATTCCTTTTTTTTTTTTTTTTTTTTTTTGAGACGGAGTCTCGCTCTGCCGCCCAGGCTGGAGTGCAGTGGCGCAATCTCAGCTCACTGCAAGCTCCACCTCCCGGGTTCACGCCATTCTCCTGCCTCAACCTCTCCGAGTAGCTGGGACTACAGGCGCCCGCCACCACGCCCGGCTAATTTTTTGCATTTTTAGTAGAGACAGGGTTTCACCGTGGTCTCAATCTCCTGACCTCGTGATCCGCCCGCCTCGGCCTCCCAAGGTGCTAGGATTACAAGCGTGAGCCACCGCGCACGGCCAGATTCCTTATTTTTTATCGTCATCTTTCCTGCCAGCCAAAGACAATGGAACAACTTATCTTCAAAGGGCTAAAAGAAAAAAACTGTCGGCCCTGAATCCTATTTCCAGCAAAAATATCCTTCAGTAATGAAGGCAAAACAAAGACATTTTTCAGATAAAAGAGAAAACCCATCACCAGCAGCACTGTACTACAAGCAACGCCATACTGAGTTCTTCAGGCTAAAGGGAAATGATACCAGAGCAAAACTGGATTTTCAGGAATAAATGTTAAGCACCAGAAATATTTAATGTATGTAAATTATACATGAGTAAAGTTGTAAAAAATTTTAAGGAAAATTATTTTTAATCTGCAATTCTATACGCAGTCAAACTAACAACCAAGTATGGGGGTAGAATAAAGGCATTTTCAAAATAGCAGGCCTAAAAAAATTTCCTGTATTTTTTCTTATGAAGCTACTAAAGAATGTGCTCCACCAAAATGACAGAATAAACTGAGACAGAGGATGATATGGAGTACAATGAGGAGAAGACTCAGCACAAAAAAAGTGCACAGGAATTTTCTAAGACGACAGAGAAAAAAGAGACCCCAAGATAGCAAATGTGCATTAAGCATACAGGGTAACCTCTAGATTGGAGGACAAAGGTCTAGATTAGAGCAGGGTCAAGAAAGAGAAATTGTTATCATTTAAGATCCCTGCTACCAAATAATTTAGTGTCTTTTTAATCCAAGGCAGAATACCTGGGTGAGCCTGGCTTGCTTCCTGTTCTAGGCTTAACTTGACCATAACCTGATGAAGTTCCTACTCTCCCCTCCAATAACTTGATTTAGCTGAGGCCACTCATTTCACCACACAGAAGTGTTCTACTGTGACCAACTCCTGAGCTTCTGAATTAACTAAAAAATAATCTATAGTATGCTTCCTTTTATATGACAAAGAAAGAAAAAATAAGAGTTACACACATACGATCATTTGTGCAAAAAGACACACAACACAGTAAATTAGAAACTAATGAGACTGGCTACCTACAGTGAGTAGATGGGAACAGTGAAAGGGAGGCAGGTGATAACTAGGTAAAAGAAATGGATGTGGAATAACACTTCACTTAATATGCCTTTTTATATGTTCTCACTTTTGGAACCACATTGATGTTTCACATCTCAAAAAAAAAGCAACATAAAATAAACCAGAATGGGGCAAATGGCCTAAAAATGCAATTCAAATAGAAAGAAATTATGCTAACTATACTTAAAACGAAAAACACAACAAATGTTAATGAAATAAACTGAAGAAGACACCAAGAAATGGAAAGCTATCCCATGTTCATGATTGCGGAATACTGTAACAGTGTCCTTACTACCCAAAGCAATCTACAGATTCAATATAATCTCTACCAAAATTCCATGACATTTTTCACAAAAATAGAAAAAGCAATCCTAAAATTCATATAGAATCACAAAAGACCCCAAATAGGCAAAGCAATCTTGAGCAAAAAGAATAAAGCCTGAGGCATCACACTACCTGATCTCAAAATATGGCCTACAGTAATCAAAACAGCACAGTACTGGCATCAAAGCAGACACACAGAGCAATGGAATGGAATATAAAGCCCAGAAATAAAAATACACATTTACTATCAATTGGCCCTCAAAAAGATGCCAAGAATACACAGTGGGGAAAGGACAATCTCTTCAATAAATGGGTACTGAGAGAACTGGGGAG
>NW_026652276.1:9778847-9828583 GCF_009828535.3 Hylobates moloch
GGGGAGGGGAAGGAAAGGAAAAGGAAATCCCTCTCATTTGCAACAACATGGATGAACCTAGAGGACATTAGGCTAAGTGAAATAAGCCAGGCATAGAAAGTCAAATACCACATGATCTCATTTACATGTGCTGTGTAAAAAAGTTGAACTGATAGGAACAGAGAATGGTAGTTACCAGAGGCTGGGGGTTGAGGGGAGTGGAGAGATGTCTGTGCCAAAAGACACAAAATTTCAATAAGACTGGAGGAATAAGTTCAAGAGTTCTATTGTACATCACGGCAACTAGAGTTAATAACAATATATTGTATACAGTCATCTCTCTGTATCCATGAGTTCTGTGTCTGCGAATTCAGATCAAAAATATTTGGGGAAACAACAATAAAAATAAAAATACAATAATTTTTAAAAAGAATCCAAATTTAAAAATACAGTATAACAACAATTTTCATACCATTTATATTGTATTAGGTATTATAAGTAACCTAGAGAGGATTTAAAGTCTATAGAAAGATGAGCATAGGTTATATGCAAATGTCTTGCCATTTTATATAAGGCACCTGAGCATCCACATTTTTTGGTAGCTGTAGGGGTCCTGGAACTAATCCCCTGTGGATATCTAGGGGCCAAGTATACTTGAAAATTGCTAAGAGAGTGTATTTTAAGTGTTCTCATCACAAAAAAATGATAAGTATATGACATAATGGGTATGTTAAGTAGCTTGATCTGGTCATTCCACAGTGTATACATATAGCAAAACATCATGTTGCACATCATAAAAATATGTAATTTTTTGCTTGTCAATTAAAAATAAATAAATCACGATATATTAGAGGGCAGCAGGAAATGGATGTAACATGAATGGCACACTAACCCAAGTAACTGTGGGGTACAGTATTTAACGAAATCCTGTGGCTAAAAACAAAAAATAAGTGTAAATAAAGATTAAACTCTGGTTAATAGGTTTTTTATAGAAGTATGGGTTAGCAATTCCAAAACTGCTTTCTATATATCCTAGATGGAACAAATAAGCAAATACTTGTGGATAAGGAGCCAAGTTTGTCAATGTTGGAGAAAAAAATTACAAATATGGAAAAGTGGAAAGGCTAGAACTGAAATGGAACTGGAGATATCAGTATAACTCAATGGTTTATAATAAATAGAGAAATACGGATGCGTCTATATACACACACAAATGTATATAGCATGTAAAGATATATTCTTATATTCCCTAGCTCTGTCTCCTGAAAGGGCCTAGAGTCAATGACATTCCAGTAGCAATGAGCATATCTAGTGCCTAGGTCTCAGTTTCTAAACACCATTCATCACTAAAAGCAACCAGTGGAAAAATGGCCAATTCTGAGACCGGAGTAGAAACGTACAAATATGAGCCTAGAAGAGGGGTTGGCAAACTATGCATAGTGCATCCACCTGTTTATGTAAATAAACTTTTACTGAAACACAGCCAAGCTCATTAGTTTACAAATTATCTATGGCTGTTTTCGTGCTGCAAGGGCAGAGTTAAACAGTTGCAAGAGGGACTGTATGGTCTACAAAATCGAAAATATTTACTATCTGACCACATACAGAAAAGGTTTGCCAAGCCCTGGCCTAGAAGATCTTGCTGTTCCAGAAAGTAAGAAAATACTCAAAAAATGATGAGGACATGTCAAAAGTTCACAGGAGCCCTCTGAAAAGGCTGCTACTGGCCAAATACATGATCATTTAAATATCAAAATTTTATAACTGACTAAATAAGAATCCATAAGTTCCTACTGATAAAAAGACAAAAATAAATAAGTGAAAGGGAGAAGCCATTCCTTACAGTAGTATCGCAAGTGATAAATATAGAAAAAACAATGGAATTAGAAAATTACCATTGGCAACCATAATCATACTAATTAATGTGTATTCATCAATGAAATCTAAAACTAGTGGGTAAGAGTTTAAGAAGTAACAGAATTTTAAATAGTTTCAAAGTATCCTCAAAGATATTATGTAAACACACAGAGGAAAATCTATCGCGAGGGTGGAAAAATCTGGCAGACCCACCTTAACCAAGTGATCAAAGTAAACACGGGTAATGAGCCAAATCAACATCATATGTCTCCTGATATGAAGCACTAAGAAAAACATGTCAGTTTTGAAACATCAGTTCTATGGTTTGAATGTCCCCTCCAAAATTTATGTTGAAATTTAACTGTCATTGTGATGGTATTCACAGGTGGGATCATTAAGAAGGAATTTGGCCATGAGGGCTCAACCATAATGAATGAATTAATGCTATTATCACAGAAGTGAGTTCCTGATACAAGTGAGTTTGGCCCTCTCTGCTCTTGCTCTCTTGCCCTTATGCCTTCCCACCACAGGATGATGCAGCAAGAAGGCTCTCAACAGATGTCAACACCTTACTACTGGACTTTCCAGACTCCAGAACTGTGAGAAATACATTTCCTTTTCTTATAAATTACCCAGTTTGTGGCCCTCTGTTATAATAACAGAAATCAAACTAAGACAGTCAGTTAAACCCAAATTGAGGGACCTGCTAAAAACTGTCCCTGTTGTATAACTGGCCTATAATCTTCAAAAATGTTAAAATCATGAAAGGAAAAACTGTTCCAAATTAAAGGAGACTAAAGACACATGACAACTCTATGCCACTCATGATCAAGAATTTTCTTTTCATATAAGAAAGGAAAAGGGCATGATTGGGGAATTTGAATAAAATCTATTGGCTAATGCTATATCAATGTTAATTCCCTGATTTCAATAACTGCATAATGTTATAAAAGAGGATGGCTTTGTTTTGAGTGTCTCCACTCACAAAAAAAAAAAAAAAATAGAGGATAAGTGGGGAGGGATAATAAAGCAAATGTGGTAAAATATTAACACTGGGGAATCTTGTAAAGAATACAAAGTATTTGTACCATTCTCTCATCTCTTTTATAGGTCTGAAATTATGTTTTTCAAAAGAATCCAAGTCTAATTATAAAATCATACCTGTTTTACTGAATTACATTTTTTCTCATGCTAAAGAATATTCCCAACAACTGACAATGTAACAATTTTAACATATCCCTAACATGGAATACAAATGACGCACTAAATAAATGAAGTTCAAATAATCAATTAAAGGCTATGTGGACTACAGGATCATTCCACCCTGTTTCATATGAGCCAAAACAGATTTATTAGCTGCAAGCTCAAATAAAGTGATCTCAAATGAGAGTTATGTCAGTAAAAACACTGCCTCTTAACAGGTCAGCAGTGACTTTACTCACTTATGTTTTACAAAATATTTTGAGGATTTAAAAGATTAAATGTCCTGAAAGGGACAACAGCCCAGCACTTTTTGCAAACACAGCTGTTGGTTAAAGCTCTTGAGAAAAGAAAAGCTCTGGAATAGAAATCAGTTGTAGGAAGAGATAATGGTTGTAAAATATTAAGCAAATTTTGGAATCTTTATTAATCTAATAGCTGACTTGTTTCTAAACCTTTGCTTCCTTACAATAGGGTAGTCTTGCTTCAGGCCCTGGCCATAGAGCAATAACCATGACAGACCAGGTATCTACTCTCATGGCGCTTACAATCTAGGGGAGGAGACAGACAATACACAAGCACACACGCAGTGACACAGAGCAGGGAGGCAGGGGCCAACAGGGTGGGGGAAAGGGACACTACTTTAGTTCAGTCATCAGGAAAGCCTTTATTGAGGAAATAATACTGTCACTAAGGCCACCATGTGGAGGTCACAGACTAGAGCCTTCTAGACAGACAGTAAGACAAGTAGAAAGACAGAAAAGAAGGAACGATCTCAGCATGTTCAAAGGACTTTAAAACAGAAAGCCTCCATAGTCTATGTATAGTAGTAAAGAATAATCCATTTTATATTAGGTGTGATAACAGCATTTTGACTACATGTGAAAATGTTCATATTGCATAGTTATGTACATAAATGATGTCAGGATTTCTTTAAAATATTTCAGCAAAAGAAAGATAAACATGGCAAATGTACAAAAAATACTAAATTTGGGTTATGCACTATTCTCTCAATGCACTATTCTCTCTACTTTTGTGTGTTTCAAATTGTTTCATAATTTTTAGAAATTCCACAAAATAGAGGCTTCATGTTAAAACTGACAATACTTCATTATATTCTTTCTCTTACTTTAATACCCCAGCTCGGCTCTTACCTCTTCAGTTCTTCCTTCTGATGACCTCACCTGAGATATAAACAAAAGCTTTAAGGACCTAGGTGTATATAAGATAGTTCCCACAATCTACGGCTGAATCCAGTTTCTATGACAGATATAGCTACTCTATCTAAGGCAAGGTTGGAAGCTAGACAGTATTAAAATAAGACAGCATAAAATAAACAACCACATACTGATAAACAATAAGTCATTCTTCCTGAGAAAAACAGGAATTGCCTGGACCAAAGACCATCCTCCCAATTCCATGGGATTACTCTGGCAAAGACATTCTAATTGTGAAATCCCACCGTCAATTTTCAGTCTTGATCTTAACTGACCTTGCTGTCGCACTTGACACAGTTGAGCATTCCCTTCCTTCTTGAACCTCTCTAGCTGTTTGGCAGATGTGAGGGCAGTACTAAAGATGCCCGTGCTTCTTCCTTTTAAGGACAAGTGTCTCTACCACAGCCTCTCCTGAGAGACAGGAAGAAACTTTTGTCCCAAATGACCAATTTTGAAGAAACCAGAGTGAGTCCCTCCTGGGACCCAATAATCTATACTTTACTGAATGGTTTGGAAGCTGTGTGTCAGAATCTTCTATTCCTAGTAACATAGTGGAGTCCGATACTGAATTATTATAACTGCTAAACAAAATATTACCAGTTTCTTTTAAAATGCACAGTTGAGTTCTCGAGAAAGAAAAGAAAATCCCCAGGAGCTAAAAATCAAGTGGGAGCTAGAAACCAGAAAAAGTAGAAACTGAGGCTATAGAGACCCTGGGAGCACTTTCTGGTGTTAGTATCAAGAGTGGCTTAAAGCTGCAGAGGGACTGAAGATTCTAAGGCTTTGATGATACAAAATGTAGAAAGGTTGAAGTGAGCCCCTTGGAAAAAACTCAGACCCTTGAAGGGGAACAATCTCAGAGAGAAAATAGACTAGAAAAAATACGCCAGCTGGCGAAGGAAAAAAAATCACAGGTGTCTGTTTTGATCTAGGCTCTATAGGAAAGTCTCCTCTGAACATTCAGAACCCAGGATTGCATTCATACAATAGGGTCCAGCTAATGAACCCCAAGCATAGAAATGAACTTAAAGTGATCCTAGATTGGTAGCACCCATTGCTGAACCAAAAATTCTTCTCAGAACTATCTGCTTCGGAATATGCCTACAGCCAAAAGCCTGCTAAATGCTTACAAAACACATAAGGAAAGCCATCATGATTGACGGTCAGAAAAAAAAATAGCAAAACGTAGTACAAAATAACTTCAGGTCTTAAAAAAAGACAAATACAGAATATTTTTAAACTATGTATATAAAGTAATAAAAGGGCCCAGTGGCTCACACCTGGGAGACCGAGGAGGGCAAAACACTTGAGCCCAGGAGTTCGAGACCAGCCTGGGCAAAATAGTGAGACCTCGTCTCTACAACAAGTTAGCCAGATGTGGTGGCATGCACCTGTAGTCCCAGCTACTTGGAAGGCTGAGGTGAGAAAATCACCTGAGCCCAGAAGGTCGAGGTTACAGTGAGCCATGATAGTGCCACTGCACTCCAGCCTGGGTGACAGAGTGAGACCCTATCTCAAAAAAAAAAGAATGAAAGAAAAAAAGAAAAGAAAAAGTAAACACAAGTGAAAGAAACTTACTAAAATATAAATTTTGAAAGAATTAAATAGAATTTTACAAGTAAAAAGTAACTAATTTTGGAGAGTAACTTTAGAGTTAAGTGTACTAGTACTAGACTTTCTCCTCTTGAGTTTTTAAAATTACATTAGGTAATTAAAAGCAAAAGTATAATACTGTCTGATGTGGTTTTCAATGTATGTAAAGGAGATATTTAAGACAACTAACTATAAAGCAGGGAGGGTAAAGGGGCCTAAATCGTGGTAAGGTTCCTATGTTCCACCTGAAGTGGTAAGCTGTTGACACTAGTAGACTATGACATAGTAAAGATATCATTTCTCCCCAAACCGATTTATACATTTAACATAATTCTTAGCAAAGTCCCAAGATCTTTTGTAGATACAAACAAGCTTATCTTAAATTTTATATAGAAATGAAAAGGAACTAGAATAACTAAAATAATGAACAACCAAAAAAAATAAAGTTGGAGGAATCATACTATCTGATTTTAAGCTATATAGCTATAGCAAGTAAGACTGTGATATTTTCAGAGGGACAGCCACCTAGACCAATGGAACAAGAGACAGATCCCAGAAATAGCCCCTTACAAATATGCCCAACTGATTTCAGACAGAAGTGCAAATGCAATTCAAGGGAGGAAAGATAGCCTTTTCAACAAATGGTGTTGGAACAACTGGACATCAATAGACCAAAAAAAAAAAAAAAAACTAACAAAAAATCTTGACCTTTGCCTCAGACCATATATAAAAATTAACTCAAAATGGATCCCAGATCTAATACAAAAACTACAAAACTCTTAGACGAGAACATAAGAGAAAAGCATCATGACCTAGGATGAGGTGAAGAGTTTTTAGTCACGACGTGAAAAGCATGATTCACAAAGGAAAAAAAAAAGATAAATTATTTTTTTCATTTCTAGAACCTGTCATTGACCTAGCTGAATGACAACTTATTCAACAATGACATTCTTATTCAACAATGTTAACCATTAGAGCTCTTCTAATATAACCAAAAAAAAAAAAAAATGCAGTTAGAATATGAGCTCCTGTTTTATCCTTAAGTATTAAAGTGGATGAGAAGGAGGGACTTAAATGTATATTAATTATTTCATTTTAATGAAAGACATTACCTGGACACCATTTGCCTACAATATATCGTTTTAGGATCTGTGTGAAATCTCCAGGTAATTAAACTTAAGTGATGCAGACCCTCAGAGGTAACTGGGGGACTGCTGACCTAGGTCAAGATTACTGATAAAGAAAAAAAGGCATCTCAGCCAGGCGCAGTGGCTCACACCTGTAATCCCAGCACTTTGGGAGGCCGAGGCAGGCGGATCACCTGAGGTCAGGAGTTCGAGACCAGCCAGGCCAACATGGCGAAACCCTGTCTCTACTAAAAATACAAAAATCTGCCAGGCATGGTGGCTCACCCCTGCAGTCCCAGCTACTCGGGAGGCTGAGGCAGGAGACTTGCTTGAACCTGGGATGCAGGGGTTGCAATAAGCCGAGATTGTACCACTGCACTCCAAGACTCTGTCTCAAAAATAAAAAGATAACTTCATATTTTCTAGCTTACATAATTGGATGGATGGGAGTTACATGCACCAGGACAGGGTTATTGAATGAGGATAGAGGGGTAGAGATCATCAGCCCAGAACTGGACGTGCTAAGTTTGAGGTGACTGCAACACCAGGCAGCTGGACACAAAAGTCAGGAGCTCTGAAGAACATCTGGGCTGAGAGCAAATTTGGGAGTCACCAGAGAACAAATCATAACCAAAGCAACTGAAATTGAACACAGATGCGATCAGCCTAGGAAGAATATGGAGAAAAAAGCGAAGGGACCTAGGATTGAGACTCTGAGGAGCCTCAAAGTTCAACAGCCAGGGAGAAGGGAACAGAAATTGCAAAGACAGAAAAAATGGCCTCTTCAGAGGGAGATATAAGAGAAAACTTGGATGAGTGTGATGTCAAGAAAACGTTTTTTCTCTACTTCCTGGGAGGCTTGGCAGCAGGGAAAGGAGAAAGAAAATCAAGATTTCGAGAAGGCAGAGGGCAATGAAGTCCTATGTCACTAAGAGAAGTGAAATAAGGCATTAAGTGTTCATTACACTTAGCAGCATGGACATCAAAGGGGGCTCAGTGAGAGTTGTAAGGGGGAAGCAATGGGGATAACACAAAAAAGAAATCAGCTGAGACATGAAGGGGCTGGGGGCATGCGGAGTTGGTGAGCTGTTGATTGCTCATGAAATTTAGCCATGAAGCGGGAGAGGTGGAAGCAAAAGACAGTTTGCCTTTTTGTTGGTGTTTTTATGAAAGGAGAAACTTGAGCATGTTAAAACACAGAAAGGATGGAAGAAGTGACGCGGTGGGGCCAAGGACAGTGGGTAGCTTCTGTGAGGGTAGGAGGGGAGGCTGGGGACAGGTGCATTTTGGGTAGCGTCCCCCAACATGGCCCGTACTCTTCAAGCTCCCTGCACATTCTCATACAGTTCACTCACCCTCTACTCTAACCTCACTCTTAAAATTTTACCCATTAAAGAACAGCTCAAATTCCATATCCTGTCCCCTACTGTCTCACCTAATTTCTCCAGCTCTTGGGATGCCTTCTCCACAATCCCAAGTGAGTCATGTTTTCCATCTATTTGACCACGAAATCTTTGATAGCAGGTTCCACAGAATACACACTGGGAAATGAACAGTCTCATGCCTGTCCAGCTCCAGTCCTCATCCCTCAATACAGCCTTCCCAACCACACCACAGCTAAGTAATACCTCCCCTCGTAAGGTTCTTAACAATTTCATCATTTAGCACGTGAAATGTTGAGGGTTCCAGCATGTAAATTCCAAGAGTGTAGAGCCTTGTATGTCCCGTTCATCACTGTATCCCCAGTTCCTGGAAGGGCTGGCACACAGTGGATACCCAGGAAATGTTTACTGAATGAAGTCATCAAAAGAGATGCCCTGGGTGCTCCTCAAAACCTGTAAATTACTGAGGAGCAGGGACCATGTCTTCTGCCTACTTCTACATCATGCCCACAGAGTACACACCTAATAAATGTTCTTAATAACAGGATAATTTATTACGGCCTAATGTCACATTAGGAATTACAGGCACAGTTTGGCAACATACCCTAATGCAAATAATATGATATACCCTGATGGAAAATAATGAAAAGCCTCTGTAATGTTTTTCAACTCTAAATTTAAAAGACAATTAAGGCCAGGCATGGTGGCTCATGCCTGTAATCCCAGCACTTTCGGAGGCTGAGGTGGAAGCATCCTTTGAGCCCAGGAGTTTAAGACCAGCCTGGGCAACATAGCCCGACTTCATCTTTACCAAAAATCTAAAAATTAGCCAGATGGTGGCACATGCTGTAGTCCCAGCTACTCAGAGAAAACTGAAGTAGGAGGATCATTTGAGCCCAGGAGTTCAAGAGTGCAGTAAGCTATGATAGTGCCATTGCACTCCAGCCTAGGAGACAAGGCTAGACCCTGTCTCTAAAAAATAAAAATAATTTAAAGACAATAATAGTTGCCGTCAAAATATTAAACATTTCCCGTATTACGGAATTTAAGAAAACTCTTAGGCTGGAGTGGGCTGACGCCTGTAATCCTAGCACTTTGGGAGACTGAGACAGGCGAATCACTTGAGGCCAGGAGTTCAAGACCAGCCTGGGCGACATGGCAAAACCCCATCTCTACAAAAAAAATATAAAAATTAGCCAGGCACAGTGGCTCATGCCCATGGTCCCAGCTTCTTGGGAGGTTGAGGTAGGAAAATCACTTGAGCCCGGGAGGCAGAGCTGAAAAAAAAAAAAAAAAGAAAATTCTTAAAGACAACTAAACTTTCTCTCGCTTCTGAAATTCTCTTATAAATTAATATGGCACTCTAAAACCTCAAAGTCTATTTAAGATTTATTTGAATGCTGGAGTTTAGTATATTCACATCTTGGTAATACACAGGACATCAGTAATGGCAGGAAGTACATGAAGGATATTGCTTGAGTGGATCTATAGTATCATTACTTGCCTAATAAAGACAGAATCATCTTAATGCCACTGAAGTACCAGAGTTTTGGTCATAAATCACACAATAACAAATCTAAGATTTGCAATGACAAAACATACAAAACCAAAATTGAAAGAGATCTCAAATACAAGCTTTGCTACCAAATAAGGCCCAAAAATGTTATAAGGTGGAAATTCTTTCAACAACTAGCTTCCTTTCTCATGTGTACTCTGTACAGTATAACATTTTAAATTCAATCTCATGTTTCTCTCCCGCATTTTATTACGACGATTAAAGTCATCTACAGAATTATTACATTGAAGCGAATAAGATTACTTCCTATGCTTTAAAGACTTTCATACCAAACTGGCATATTCAACCCCCTGAAATTTATCCTAACCTTTCTTTTTGGGAAAAATGTGCAGACTTTGGAGACAAATTCTAGACAGAGTGGCAAAAAGCCCAAGTCAAACACAAGTACTTTAGAAACAGTAAGAAACCGCTCTCCATCCATCCAGTGGAGAAAGGAACAGAGAGAAACACTTGTAAAATTGAAAACAATAGAGACTAATTAAAAGCCTCATCTTAAAACCTCATCTTAAAAAAAAAAAATCAAAACCTAAAGAAGCATAGGAAGGTACTGGTGTCAGAATTCATGCTTGGCTCCAAATAGCAAATAAAAGAATCTTGTGAAAAAAAAAAAAACACACAGGGTTTCTTTTTATAATGTATGGGCAGCACACTGGAATACCTCTGCCGTGATCAGCAACAACGGTAAAATTCTATTCTCTCTCCTGAAGTAACTCAGGGGCAGTACTTCAGTACCACTGAAAAAGCCACCCCAGAAGGTTTTAGAAATCATGACATCTATTTCATTAACCCTTGTCCCTACTATCAAATAAAACATACATCTTGTCTTTTTGTTGTTGTTGTTGTTGTTGGAGACAAGATCTCATTATGTCACTCTGTCACCCAGGCTGGAGTGCAGTGGCACGATCACAGCTCACTGTAGCCTCAACCTCCCAGGCTCAAGTAATCCTCCCACTTCAGCCTCCCGAGTAGCTGGGACTATAGGCGTGTACCACCCCACCCTGCTAATTTTTTCTACTTTTTTGTATAGACAAGGTCTCACTATGTTGCCCAGGCTGGCCTCAAACTCCTGGGCTCAAGCGACCCTGCCTCAGCCTCCCTCAGTGCAGAGATTACAGGTGTGAGCCACTGTGCCCAGTCCCTTGTCCCTTTTCTTAATTACCTTTTGGGGAGACTCTTTTATTCTTTATTTTGGAAATTTTAAAACATTCATGAGGTAGAAAAAATGTAAGAAACTACCATATATTCATCATCAAATTAAATAATTTTCAATTAATAGCCAAAGATTTTTCATCTACCCCTCTATACAAACACACACACACACACACACACACACACACACACACACAATTATACTGACACATACATTTTAAAAACCCCCATTTACAGGTCATACTGGCAAAATATTCTATTTAGCAAACAATTCAGCAACAACTACTATCACTTAGGGCCTTTACTTACAGAAAGCATAAATTTTACTGAGCAAGGTTACCACAAGCTCAATCCAAATTTCATGCTGTGATACAGAAGCAGTTATTTAAAAATAAAGCTGAAAAATAACTCATCCACTGTCTACATGCATAATTTCAATGGTAATCCGAGCCATCACATCTCCCTATACTAGTATAAGACAAAGGAAATAAGACAAAGGAAAAAAGGGTTGCAAACTCATCCACATGGCCAATTTTACCACGGCAATTTGGAAAAATATGTGACTTTCAGAACCTATAATCAACTGAACAAAATGACTAAAACATACAAGAATTGAAAGTAATTTTCCCTAGGTTCATATCAGTTCAAATAAAATGTCAGTGTTCATAAAAACTTGTTTTTATTTTACACAAGAGATTAACATCAATCTAGCTTCTGTGTTATTTATTTTTTTAAAAAATGTCAGTTATATCATGGCCTTAGTCTTGGGAAAGTATTGCTATAACAATGCCTACTACTCTCAGGACTGCGGCTGCAAACATCTGGAAGTTACTACCAACAGACTTTCAGCCCCAAGCAGGGTAAGGCCTTGCTAAGAACCATCTTCCTGCCTACACACAAGATCCACGTCATGTCTTGGAGAACACTCCTGTAAGAAGACATACAAAGTCACAACCAGTTGTGATGTACCCTCAAAGTCACGGAGAAGTCTAGTGTTATTCAAGGAATCTGGAGGAATGCAGGACACAAAATTCCAAACAGTAAAATGACTAAGATACTGAAACAGACCACAGATAGACAGGGAAAGCTTGATGACCTCTAGGTCAACCTTCTGATTCTGGTCTGTCAGCTAAGCACCTGGCACTGGTGGACATGAGAGAGGCCCTATAAAGACAACCCTGTCTCTAGCTCCACTTTCTGTGGAGTAATTATGTTCCACATTCATGCCCTTCAACATGAATGAGTCTGAAAGATAGTGATTCTAGGGTTTGGAGCATCCCAAAATTCTAGATTTCCCACGTAAAAACCACTACCACTCTCAAGGACCATCACCATGAACTTAATAGTTATACAACTTCAGGTAGATAGCAGAGAAAACAATCTAAGAAAATAGGCCAGGCATGGTGGCTCACGCCTGTAATCCCAGCACTTTGGGAAGCCGAGGCAGCTGGATCACCTGAGGTCGGGAGTTAGAGACCAGCCTGGCCAAAATGAACAAACCCTGTCTCTACTAAAAATACAAAACTAGCTGGGCGTGGTGGCGCATGCTTTTAATAACAGCTACTTGGGAGGCTGAGGCAAGAGAATTGCTTGAACCCAGGAGGCAGAGGTCGTGCATGGTGAGCAGAGATCGTGCCATTGCACTCCAGCCTGGGCAACAAGAGCAAAACTCTGTCTCAAAAAAAAAAAAAAAAGAAAGAAAGAAAGAAAGAAAGAAAAAAAAAAAAAAGAAAATCATTCCCCAAATACCAAAGTACAACTATGACAGACCTGGTGTATTTCTTCTCCCTACCGCTTCAAAAAGAGAAGTCAAAACAGCAGCACTGGAATCCCTGCTTCTCATGGAGACAAAACAAATCCAAAGTCTACAGACTCCAGGGAAATAAGCTGGGCCTCCAGTTCCACTAAAGAGCTCCAGATTCCCGGTGCTTATGCACACCTTCTAAACTGAGGGTCAGGGTGCAGGACCTCAGTTCCGTGGCAAAGTTCCTAACCTTGGGATTACCTTAAACCTTCAGCTAGCAAGTGTTCAATTTGTCACTTATAGGGAAACTACATCACTAAGATCTTGCTGCCTCCAGATGCACATTAAATATAAAACCTATATTCATGCAGAGCCTTTGTGCACACTTCATTTACCCAGATGTGATTAAATCCAATGTTATGATTCCCACGGAACTGCAATCTTGGCAAACCCACACACATGTATTTTGTATTACTTCAGATGGTAGTGACCTTAAAAGAAACTTAGAAAGAATAAGGCACATTTTAATTGCCACATCTTATTACAAAGAAAAACTTCCCAACAGATGAGAGATTAGAAAACTGCCTTCCTCCAGGGACAGTGGAGCTCTTTCTATGAGACAATTAACAAAGACTAGACCAAGCCCTGAAGAATGTCCTGGAAGAAACTATCCTTATCTGGCCTGAAAGACACAGCCCAGACAACTTAGGGTTTCCTATAAACTCTCATTTCTAATATGCAAGACAACCAGCTGCTTGATGCTTAAAACTTCATTTAAACTATTTAATACTTCCATAAAGTACCATAAATGTTAATCAGATGCAGGCCTAACTTTAACTCCAACTCAAAGCAACAGACGAAATATCTGAAGTCATCACAAAATGGATCATCTACTGTAAAACAAATTAAATACTTGTTTATGTCAGCCAATACAGAAAATAAGTTTCCCTGGTTCTCAGTTTCTGAAAGGTCAAGTGCTACTACAAACAGGCTAAAAGATTAATGAAAGACAGTAGAGCTCAATGGTTAAACAGGCTTCTGACGTCAAAACACCCAGGTTTGGATCCAGGTTCTACCATTTAAGACTTGTGACTAAATTATTTCATCTCTCTGTCCTTCTCATCATCTAAAAGAGGCGATAATAATAAGAGCTTCTTTGTAGAGCTGTCTTAAGTACTAAAGGAGATAATACATGTAAAGTTCTCATTTTTGCTTCTTCAAAAATGCCAACGTCACAGAAGACAAAATAAAGAGCTGTTCCAAGATTAAAGGAGGTAAAGGAAACATAACAATGAAATACATTATGTGGACCTAGACCAGCCCCTGTACTAGAAGGGGACAAGATGCTAAAAGGGACGTTGCTAGGCGAATTGACAAAATTGATATAGATGATAGATCTGATAAAAGCTGTATCAAAAGTTATGTTAAATTAAGTTGATAACTTTCCTGTGGGTATGTCTACTAATCAGGGTTCTCCAGAGGGGCAGAACTAATAGTTTGTATGCATATATGAAAGGGAGTTTATTAAGGAAAATTGGCTCATACAATCACAAGGCAAAGTCCCACTACAAGCCATGTGCAAGCTAAGGAAGAAAGAAGCCATTAGTGGCTCAGTCCATGTCCAAAAGCCTCAAAAGCAGGGAAGCCAACAGTGCTGCCTTCAGTCGGTGGCTGAAAGCCCAAGAGCCCCGGGCAAACCACTGGTGTAAGTCCAAGAGTGCAAAGGCGGAAGAACCCAGAGTCTGATGTCCAAGGGCAGCAGGAGCAGACTGAAGCATCCAGCATGGGCGAAAAATAAAAGCCAGACGACTCAGCAAACCAGCTTACCTGACTTGTTCTAGACGCACTGGCAGCCAATTGGATGGTGTCCGCCTACACTGAGGGTGGGTCTTCCTCTCCCAGTCCAGTGACTGAAATGTCAATCTCCTCTGGCAACACTCTCACAGACACACCCAGAAACAATACTTTACCAGCTATCTAGGCCTCAGTCCAATCAAGCTGACACCTAATATTAACCATCATAGTATGTAAGAAAATATCCTTAATTCTTGGAAATACAGAAGTATGTGGGAGTAATGATGTAGTCAAATTTACTCTCAAACAGTTAAGGAAAAATTTTAGTTTATATTTGTGTGTGTATGGAAAAGTGGAGAGAGAGAAAGGAAGCAAATAATAAGCAAATGGGACAAAATGTTACCAACAGATGAGTCTAAGTAAAGGGTGTATGTATTCATGAGCATTTATTCCAGAGAAATGAAAGCCGCACATGAATGCTGATGGCGGCTGTATTCATAATAGCCAAATCCTGAAAACAACTTTATTCATAATAGCCAAATCCTGAAAACAACTGTCATTCAACAGATGAATGGTTAAGCAAGCTCTGATGCATGCATGCCATGGAACACTACTCAGCAATGAAGAAAAACAAACTATTGATACACGTACCAATCTGAATGAATCTCAAAGGAATTACACTAAATAAAAAAAAGTCAATCTCAAAGGTTACATACTATATGATTCTGTTTATATAGCATTCTGGAAATGACAAAATTATAGAGTTTAGTGCTCAGATGGGGTTAGGGAGGCAGAGAGGGAGGGCAATGGCTGTGGCTATGAAAATGTAGCATAAGGGATCTTTGTGATGGAATTTTTCTTTATCTTGACTGTGGTGGTGGTCACACAAATCTACAGATGTGACAGAACACAAATACAAATGAGTAAAAGTAAAACTGGTAAAATCTGAATACAGAGTACAAGTGAAAATGGTAGAATGTGAATAAGGTATGTGCAGTTACCTGATAGTGATACTGTACCTTAGTTACACAAGAAAAAACTAGGTGAAGGGTACACAGGATTTCTCTACATTATTTCTTACAATTGCATGTGATTCTATGAGTAGCTCAAAATAAAAAGTTTAATTTGCCAGGCACAGTGGCTCATGCCTATAATCCCAGCACTTTAGGAGGCTGAGGTAGGCAGATAACTTGAGGTCAGGAGTTCGAGACCAGCCTGGCCAACATGGTGAAACGTTGTCTCTACTGAAAATACAAAAAATTAGCTGGGTGCCGTGGCGCGCGCGTGTAATCCCAATTACTCAGGAGGCTGAGCCAGGAGATTTGCTTGAACCTGGGAGGTGGAAGTTGCAGTGAGCCCAGATCACGCCACTCACTCCAGCCTGGGTGACAGAGTGAGACTCCATCTCAAAAAATAAAAATAAAGTTTAATTTAAAAAAAAAGAGCTAAAAAGGAAAAATGTTTAAACAAAAATTAGCAACATAAAATAACATATGAATAATGATAAAGCACTAGAGGCATTCCTATTAACTTAAGAATAGGAAAAGCCTGCTATTTATTATTTAATAATGTTCTAAAGGAGATAGTCTGCTACATAACAAAAAAGGTGACATAAATATTAGAAATGAGACAAAATGATCAATTATAAATGAAATCACTATCTAGAATATCCAAAACTCAAAAAGTATTAGAATATAAGATCAATAATGCCCAAAAACAACACATAAAAATAGCCTTTTTATTATATCCCAATAATAATTAGAAAACTCTGTTAGAAGAACTTTGTTCCACTTATATTACTTTTAATTCTTTTCTTTTCTTTTTTTTTTGTAAGTAGGTTGAACTTTTTGTTCAACGAGTCTCACTCTGTTGCCAAGGCTGGAGTGCAGTGGCACAATCTCGGCTCACTGCAACCTCTGCTTCCCGGGTTCAAGCAATTCTCCTGCCTCAGCCTCCCAAGTAGCTGGGACTACAGGCATGTACCACCACGCTCGGCTAATTTTTGTGTATTTTTTTTTTATAATAGAGACAGGGTTTTGCCATGTTGGCCAGGCTGGTCTCGAACTCCTGACCTCAGGTGATCTGCCCACCTCAGCCTCCCAAAGTGCTAGGATTACAGGTGTGAGCCACCATGCCTGGCCCACTTTTTAATTCTTTAAATATGCCATATACGATCATTTTTCAGTGCTGTTTTAATTTCCCCAGAATACAATGACTATCTCTAAACAGCTTTTACAAAACAACATATTCTCCGGTTCTCCCTGACTGAGCAGCAAGTTTGTTCTTCTTAAATTTGCTGTTTCTCAGCCTCTAGTTCATCCTTCACTTTAGAAGCAAAAGGTTTCAGAAAGCAGATTCAAAAATGTTTTCCAATCCCTCAAGCCCTTAAATACTTTGACGAAGTCTAAATCAGTTGTTTGAGATGACAATCTAAAGTTTCTTCCAGCTCGGAATCTCTATCTTGCCAGGAGCTAGAATCCCTTTAATCAGCTCTGGGAGACTCTAAGTGTGTGTGTTCTTCTGTAGGCCTTAGGATCATCTATCTTCACAAGCCTTTTCTCTCCCATGAATTCCAAGTTCTCAGTCAGTGAAAGTCACCCTAGAGCAGAATCACGTTCAATCCATCCACTGCTAGTCAAAATCTCTCACGTTAACTTTAGTTTCAAACTAGAGCTGCTTCTAAGCCACTATCAGCCCAATCCATTTCTTCCAGGTGGATGTGCTATGTGCTTAGTAAGAGCACATCCTACAGAAGAGTCAGGACAGTTGGCACTCCTTACATGGAAGTAGGTCTGCTATGTCCCCGGTCTTCCAGGCATGAGAAATATGCTCAGTAAAGAAGCAAAGATAGAAAAAATAAATTATTTTCATAATGCTTACACAGCACAGAACCTATTATATTAGAGAAAGAAAGGATATACATTTTTAAGGAAAGAATTTCATCTATATTTTCTATATTAAAAAAAAAAAAGTTCGGCCAGGCACAGTGGCTCATGCCTGTAATTCCAGCACTTTGGGAGGTTGAGGCGGGCAGATCATCTGAGGTCAGGAATTCGAGACCAGCCTGGCCAACATGGTGAAACCCTGCCTCTACTAAAAATACAAAAATTAGCCAGGTGTGGTGGCACACACCTGTAATCCTAGCTACTCAGGAGGCTGAGGCACAAGAATCGCTTGAACCCAGGAGGTAGAGGTTGCAGTGAGCTGAGATCACGCCCTTCCACTCCAGCCTAGGCGACAGGAGTGAAACTCCGTCTCAGGAAAAAAAAAAAAAACAAGCGAAACTGTCTCAAAAGAAACAAAAAGTTCAACCTTCTTACAACACTTTATTCCAGACACAGCACTGGATTATATTCCCAAGTGAAATATTATGGCACTGGCCTATAGATGAGGATAATTCACCATCTTAAAAATGCAATGATCTGCTATAACAAAATGTCTTAGAATAAAAAATGTAATGATATAACAATGAACCATCTCTTTAATCATTGCCTCTCAAAGTGGGACAAATGAAACCTCCAGACATGCCACATTCACAACTTTAATTCTCTAGAAATAGGATTACTGGGGACTCTCACTTTAAGACACACAATTTAGTAATGTTTGATTTTTTTGTTTCTTAGAAGTGTTTGAATTACTTTTGTAATCAAACAACAAAATATATACATATACACATATACATACATTTTTAAACCCCATTCAGCAATAACAATGCAGGGTCTATTTAGATTTATGGATAAAAATAATTATACTTCCTCCTAAACAAACTTGGTTCAATGGGTTAAGAGGAGCAAAAGATTTCAGTATGGCCTAAGAACATCTACTCTCCTTCTCCAGAACCTACCCCTGCAGGGTTATACACATTTTGTATAATAATTACTAGCCCAACAACTGAATGTGACTATCTCCCCAAAAACAGGTAAAACTATACCAGAGGACTTCCCGTTATGACAAATTCTGCCAATGGCTCATTTCTTTTCTCTGTGTAAAATAAGCTGAGCATATAAAAAGTGTCACTTCATAGAATTTCTTAGTATAATAGGTGAAACCATCTCAAATTACTTACCTGATTGCAATTTAGGACACCTCAGTTGTATCACAGCCCACACAATCAACACTTAAAAGGCTTTTCCTATGATAGATGACGTAGGGGGAAGCTACCGAGTTTGACTGAAATGAAGTAAAAAGGACCGAAGAAAAGAATAGAGAAGAGAAGCAGCTCGAAAACCATACTCCCAATGGCTCATGACCAGCCTGAGTCAGGGCTTCCCTGAAAGTAACTAAATGGAGCTCTACGGTTAGTGCTGTTCAACGCAGAGAACAGCAGCATCAGCAGCACTCTGGAGCATGTTCAAACTGCAAACTCCCAGGCCTCACCACAGACCCACTGAATCAGAGTCTCTAGGAGTGGGGTCCTGGAATCTGTGTTTTAACAGGCTCTCCCTGCAGCAGCTCTGATGCTCATTAAAGATTGAGAAGCACTGTACTAAGCTTCCATGAGTGGACTGAACAGACCGCTTCTTCTTAACATTCCTTAGATGCACACTTCCAGGGGATAGCTTTCCAAATACCCACAACCACAATGACAAAGGCACTGGTGTGGGTCACTTTGGCAAAGTCACCTCAGAAAATTATGAAACAAGAGGGACTGTTTTAATGTCTAAACACATCTGTTTCATTTTGTAATCTCAGCCTGTCAGGTAAAAGATCCAACTGGCTATTTCGCAGAACACAGAATTACATTGTTCTATGAAATTCTTATCTGAACTGAGAAGAAATGTTTCTCTCCTGCAAAGATACTAAAACAAAGCCTTCCCTGACTACTCAATCTAAAAAGCAATGCAGTTCTTAACTGGGGCATTTTGCCTTCCCACTCCCACCCCAGAACATTTGGCCATGTCTGGAGACATCTTTGGCTGTCACAACTGGGGAAAGTATCATTGGCCTCTAAAGAGTAAAGGCCAGGGATGCTGCTAAACAACCTACAGTACACAGGACAGCCTCCTTTTTCCACAAGGAATTATCCAGTCCAAAATGTCAACAGTACTGAGGTGGAAAAATCCAGATCTAAATGAATCTCCTACAGTCTCTTTCTAGCCCAGCATGCTGTTCTATTTCCCTCACAGTACTTGCCACTCCTTGAAACGATCTTGGTCATTTATTTGTATAATTGGTTATTCTTTTTTTTTTTTTTTTTTTTTGAGATGGAGGTTCATTCCGTCACCCAGGCTGCAGTCCAGTGGCGCGATCTCGGCTCACTGCAACCTCCACCTCCCGGGTTCAAGCGATTCTCCTGCCTCAGCCTCCTGAGTAGCTGGGACTACAGGCGCATGCCACCATGCCCAGCTAATTTTTTGTATTTTTTAGCAGAGACGGCGTTTCACCGTGTTAGGCAGGATGGTCTTGATCTCCTGACCTTGTGATCCGCCCACCCTGGCCTCCCAAAGTGCTGGGATTACAGGTGTGAGCCACCGTGCCCAGCCCTGGATCATCAGGCATTAGATTCTGATAAAGAGCGCATAACCTACATCCCTCACATGCAGTTCACAACAGGGTTTGCACTCCTGTGAGAATCTAATGCCACCACTGATCTGACAGAGGCGGAGCTCAAACAGTAATGCTTGCTCACCATTCATCCCCTGCTGTTGTGGCCCAGTTCCTATCAGGCCACGGACAGTTGGGGATCCCTGTTTTACACGCCAAAGATTACCAGCCACCAACACAGGCTAAGAGAGACATGCAACAGATTCTCCTTCAAAGCCTTTAGGAGGAACCAGCCCTGCCAACACCTTGATCTCACACTCTTATCCTTCATAGCTGTGAGATAATAAATTTCCATTGTTTAAGCCATTCAGTTTGTGATACTTTCCTATGGCAGCCTCAGTAAATCGATACACCACTAAAACCAAGCTTAGGAGATTCACTGAAAACTCCTCTCCGATGATCTCAAAAAACTTTTCCAATAAAGGCAGAGGAATGTAAAATACATACAGTGAAACTAAAGCAAAGCCTGATTAATTAAAATGCATTAAAGTCAGCTTAAAAATATACTTGTCTTTCAATCTAGTTTTCAAAAGAGTTTACCAAAAATTATCTTTAAAAGATGCTTGAGGCCGGGTGCAGTGGCTCACACCTGTAATCCCAGCACTTTGCAAGGCCGAGGTGGGTGGATCATCTGAGGTTAAGAGTTCGAGACCAGCCTGGCCAACACGGAGAAACCTCGTCTCTACTAAAAATACAAAAATTAGCCAGGTGTGGTGGCAGGCACCTGTAATCCCAGCTACTTGGGAGGCTGAGGCAGGAGAATCCCTTGAACCCAGAAGGCAGAGGTTGCAGTCAGACGTGATACAGCCACTACACTCCAGCCTGGGCAACAACAGGGTGAGACTCTGTTTCAAAAAAAAAAAAAAAAGATGCTTGAATAAAACACTAAGAAACAAATCCAAATGTATAAATTATTTAGTATATGATAAAGGAGGCATTTCAGATCAACAGAAAAAAGATTTCTCACTAAATGGTAATATGATAGTGGAGCTATACAGGGAAAAGAAATGAATTACAACATTATTCTTTATCTACTTCACACTAAACTTGACAGATTAAAGAAGTTATCATAAAATATAAAACCATAAAAAGATTGAAAGATTTAACTGCAAAAAGATGAAATACGTAAGTACTGAATATATACTACTTCATAAACAAATGTGAAGACAAATATAATATCTTGCTTCCCATGTTAGGTAAACTATTCCAAAGCACAGAATAAGATGAAAAACCTGCTACCATGCTATAAGTGTATTCTAGATTGCAAAGCCAAGTAAGGAAAGCAAAGAATAGAGGCCAATCTCATTTATGAACACAGAGGCAAAAATCCTAAATAAAATATTAACAACATGAATCACCACAATATATTGAAGATTACACACTCAAGCAAGTATATCCTATGAGAGTCTATTAAATATAACTCACTATGTAGCAATAGGGGGAGGTGAACTTAACAAATGTCCCAAAAAGAATATGACAAAATTTGTCACGCTAATATTTCTTTTTTTTTTTTTTTTTTTGAGACAGATCCTCACTTCTGTCACCCACACTGGAGTGCAGTGGCACAATCTCAGCTCCACAACCTCAGCCTCCCAGGTTCCAAGCGACTCTCATGCCTCAGCCTCCTGAGTAGCTGGGATTACAGGCACGCACCATGATGCCCAGCTAATTTTTGTGTTTTTAGTAGAGACGGAGTTTCTTCATGCTGCCCAGGCTGGTCTTGAACTCCTGGACTCAAGCGATCCACCCACCTCAGCCTCCCAAAATGCTGGCATTACAGGCGTGAGCCACCACGCCTGGCCACCAACTAGTATTAAACATCTAAAAAACAGGACACTTAATAAGCACTTAATTAAAATAAATATATGTTAACTTATTTGTATATAAATATGATATATAATATGTAAATATATGTCTCATATATATATCATACTTAACAGTATAACATTACTGGCATTCCCATTACAGTTAGGACAAGACACGACCTACAACAACACGAAGCTGGAGCAGCCCTAGCCAACATAATCAGAAAAGGAAGAGGAATAAATATCGAAAAGAGACTATGTGCTTATTATTTACAGATAAAATGACTATCTAGAACATCTAAAAGGACATACTCACAAATTATATTATTGATAACATGCCTATATGCCAACAATAATAAATTTGAAAATGCAAGGAGAAAAAAAGATCAATTCTAAGTAGCAACCAAAATCACAAGCTAGTAGGGTGTGAAATCTAATTTCAATTTTAAAATTATTTTTAAAAACATAAGGAAGGCTGGCCGCGGTGGTTCATGCCTATAATCCCAGCTCTTTGGGAGGCCAAGGTAGGTGGATCACTTGAGGTCAGGAGTTCAAGACTAGCCTGCCCAACATGGTGAAACCCCATCTCTATTAAAAATACAAAAATTAGCCAGGCATGGTGGTACGTGCCTGTAATCCCAGTACTCAGGAGGCTGAGACACAAGAATCACTTGAACCTGAGAGGCAGAGGTTGCAGTGAGCCGAGATCACACCACTGCACTCCAGCCTGAGCAACAGAGTGAGACTTTGTCTCGAAAAATAAAATTTAAAAATTAGCCAGGCGTGGTGGCACATGCCTGTGGTCCCAGCTATTCACGAGGCTGAAGTAAAAGGATCATTTGAAAACATAAAAGAGACCTAAACAAATAAACCCTGCTTTTAATCAAAAAAGACTCAATACTATAAAGATGTCAATTAAAAATGAGTTGAAAAAGTCAATGTGATCACAAATTCCAATCGTGACCTTTTAATAGAAATTAACAAGCTTATCTTTTTCTTTTTTTTCTCTCGAGACGGAGTCTTGCTCTGTCACCCAGGTTGGCGTGCAATGGCGCAATTTCGGCTTACTGCAAACTCCGCCTCCTGGGTTCAAGTGATTGTCCTGCCTCAGCCTCCCAAGTAGCTGGGATTACAGGTGCACACCACCACACCCAGCTGATTTTTTGTATTTTTAGTAGAGATGGGGTTTCACCATATTGGCCAGGCTGGTCTCAAACTCCTGACCTCATTATCCTCCCGCCTCGGCCTCCCAAAGCACTGGGATTACAGGCATGAGCCACTGCGCCCAGCCTAACACGCTTATCTTAAAAATCAAATGAAAAAAAATGGGCAAAGGATCTGAACAGGCATTTCTCCAAAGAAGATATAATTACAGCCAATGAGCTTATGGAAAGATGCTCAACATCATCAGACATTAGGAAAATGTAAATCAAAACCACAAGAAGTACTACCAGTCACACTCACTACAATTGTTTCCTTTAAAACGGCTAACATTATGTGATGTGAATTTCACATTGATACAAAGTAATTTTTAAGAATAGAACAATGCCCAAAATAGAGGAGAAATGTTTGCAAAAGAGTAACGAGAAAAGACTTGCTCTATCAAATTGAAAAACATCCTATGACACACTAGTAATTAAAAGATTATGATATTCAACTGGAAATTGGCAAAGACATCATTAGAAGGAAACAGAGAGTCTAGAAACAGACCTTAGGGAAATTATTTTAAAAGTATTTCAAATCACTAGGAGGGAGAACCACTCGAATGATAATAGGACAGCTGGCTATCTGTTTGAAGAAAAGTTAGATTCTTACTACACATAAAAAATAGGCTGGGCACGGTGGCTCATGACTGTAATCCCAGCACTTTGGGAGGCCGAGGTGGGCGGATCACAAGGTCAGGAGATTGAGACCATCCTGGCCAACACGGTGAAACTCCATCTTTTCTAAAAATACAAAAATTAGCCGGGCGTGATGGCAGTGCCTGTAATCCCAGCTACTCAGGAGGCTGAGGCAGGAGAATCGCTTGAACCCAGGAGGCAGAGGTTGCAGTGAGCCAAGATCACACCACTGCACTCCAGCCTGGCAATAGGGCGAGACTCTGTCCCAAAATAAATAAATAAATAAATAACCTGACTCCATCCCTAAATAAATAAATAAATAAATAAATAAACAGACAACCTTCAGGCCGGGCACAGTGGCATTGGGAGGCCAAGGCAGGTGGACTGCTTGAGCCCAAGAATTCAAGACCAGCCTGGGCAACATGGTGAAATCCCATCTCTACAAAAAATACAAAAATTAGCCAGGCATGGTGGTGAATGCCTGTAGACTTAGCTACTCTGGAGGCTGAGGTGGAAGGATCACCTGAGCCCAGGAGGTCAAGGCTGCAGTGAGCTGAGATCATGCTACTACACTCCAGCCTGGATGACAGAGTGAGACCCTGTTTCAAAATACAAAAATAAATTAAATAAAAATAAATAAATAAATAAACTGTAGGTGGCTTAAAGTGCTAAATGTTGGAAGTAAAATTATAAATACAGTAAGAATATAGGAAAAATAGCTTAAAACCTAGGAGTAAAGAAAGTATTCTTAGTTAAAACACAAAATACAGATGTCATAATGATGAAGTCTCAAATTTTAAAAATCAAAAACTTCTGTAAGCCAAAAGGAATCATAAAGACAAATCAATCGACTAGGAGAAAATATTTCTAACACATAAGAGTCCAAGGATTAATATATAGAATATGTAAAGAGCTACAATCAATATGAAAGAAGCAACTCAATTAAAACAAAATTGAAATTTTAAATTTAAAAACAGGTAAAAGAAATATTCTAATTTAATTGTAGGTAAAGGAGATATTCTAATTTAATTGGTCAGTGTTTGCACACAGGCGTGAATATTCTTAAAACTCCCCTCCCCTGGTGATTCTTATACACAGGGTAAAGAAGCACTAGGTCACACCTATTTGAGGAGCAGGAGGTGTCTCAGCCTGCCCAAGGCAAGGTAAAAGAGGAAAAATCTAACACCCCCTTGAAGAGCTCCTCTGCAATGGGTTCCAGAGTGAGGATGGTGGAGTGCATGGAGACAGAATGCCTTAAAGGAGACTGGTTTCTTTTTATCCAGTCAGAAATCATTCTCTTTTACTTTCACAAGACCGAAACATATAAGTCATATTCTCTGAGATGAATAAGGAAAATTACTACAAAATAAACTTATATGTCTGTGTGGAAGCAGCCCACGATTATTTGCAAAATCTGACCAAAGCAACCACATATGGCGTTATGGGAAAAAAGCAAATCACATAAAAATATCTGCACTGTGATTCCATTTGATTAGTGTCAAAAACATGTAAAATTAAACCACAGTTTAGGGATACAAACTATGTGGTTCAAGTATAAAGAAAACACAAAATTCAGATTACCTCAGAAAGGGGAAAGGCATGGAGATCTTCAATGGCAATGATAATTTTGTTTCCTTAATCTGGTGGTTGTGTACATTGGGTATTCATTGTCCTTACACGTATTTTGCATACATTACTTTGTAACTTTTCAATTACCAACAAATAAGACTACAGAATGCATGTAAAAACATAGTCTTTTAATTCTAGATTCAATCTTTTCCACTGAAAATCTGCCAGGTTCTATCATGTCCTTCTATCACCTGCTAGGAGTTAACAAAAACCTCAATTTTCATCTTTTCTTCTGAAGTTGTATCACAAGGAGACTCATGGAGGTAGGGCAGGGATACAAGAAAGGGGAACGGATCTTCTGATCAAACACAAACCACTGACAATCACTTCAGACCAGAACTCAAGAATAAAAACAAAAAATATGTGTAACAAAATTAAAAGCATTGCAAGAAGAATGACGCAATTTTAACAGCTAGATATTTTTTCATTATTTTCTAACTGATCAAAATTCCATGAAACCCATTTGAAATCTCAGCTTTCAATTCCTTTGAGATACAAATATTACACTGAGTCCAATTGAGTATTTGCAGCGTCAGAGCAAATTCTACATGTGGTGGGTAGTTTTGAGTTCAAGGACAGTGTCACATGTATTCCTTCCTACTGGCCAGAAGTTTCGAAGTCCCCGAGAATCAGGCCTGGGCTCTGCCCACAATACTATCATCTGAACGTTCCTTTCATTAGCACAGTACAAGATCACACAATGACCCTTAAGCTGAAGCAGGATCCTGGATGCCTGAGGAAGTGGGATACTCTTTGGGTATGGTAAAAGTCAAAGGCTGAGACAATCAATAAATTAATTAGCATGAAGTATGCTGACTTCTTTGGAAGGAATTTTATGAACACAGGATTTAAGACTTCTTATACAATAAACAATACAATCACAAGTGCTAATAAAGTAGAACTAAGGGTGCTACAGCATGAAAACGTTATCAATCAATCAATAAAGCTCTGAATTAATTATATATAAGATTATACAGATAGATGGTCCCCAACTTATGATGGTTCAACTTACAATTTTTCAACTTTACAATGGTGCAAAAGCTATACTCTTTCAGTAAAATTGTACTTCAAGGACCCCTATGACCAGTTTTTCATTTTCAGTACAGTATTTAATAAGTTACATGAGGTATTCAACACTTTATTATAAAAAGGGCTTTGTTTGGCCAGGCGCAGTGGCTCACGCCTGTAATCCCAGGCGTGGGAGGCCGAGGCAGGCGGATCACGAGGTCAAGAGATCAAGACCATCCTGGCTAACATGGTGAAACCCCGTCTCTACTAAAAATACAAAAATTAGCCAGGCATGGTGGCGGGCGCCTGCAGTCCCAGCTACTCGGGAGGCTGAGGCAGGAGAATGGCGTGAACCCGGGAGGCGGAGCTTGCAATGAGCCGAGATCGCGCCACTGCACTCCAGCCTGGGCGACAGAGCAAGACTCTGTCTCAAAAAAAAAAAAAAGGCTTAATGTTAAATGATTTTGCCAAACTTTAGGCTAACATAAGTGTCCTGAACACATTTAAGGTAGGCTAAGCTAAGCTATGATGTTCAGTAGGTTAGGTGTATTACAATCATTTTCAATTTGTAATTTTTTTTTTTTTTTTTTTTTTTTAGAGAGGGTCTCGCTTTGTCACCCAGGCTGGAGTACAGGGGTGTGATTTCAGCTCACTACAACCTCCACCTCCCATGCTCCAGCGATCCTCCTACCTCAGCCCCCCAAGTAGCTGGGACTATAGGCACGCACCACCATACCCAGCTAATTTTTTGTATTTTTGGTAGAAACGGGTTTCACGTTATTGAGGTTGGTCTCCAACTCCTGAGCTCAAGCAATCTGCCCGCCTCAGCCTCCCAAAGTGTTAGGATTACAGGCGTGAGCTACCACGCCTGGCCCAATCTATGACATTTTCAACTTATGATGGGTTTATTGGAATGCAACACCATGAGAAGTCAAGAAGGATCTGTATTAGGGAATTAAAGGAAATTTTAAAAGATACCTTCCCTGGATCAGAAGCATATAGTAGTTAAATAGAAAAGAGTTGTAATGTACACTATTGCGGTGATGGGTACACTAAAAGCCAACACTTTGCCACTATACAATTCATCCATGTAAAGAAAGCCTCTTGTACCCCTAAAACTATTGAAATAAAAACTGAAATAAATACTCCACAATTCAATCCAACCTCCCTTGTCATCTGCTTTCCATGTTCACATTCACTTCTTAAACAGGGGTGTGTGTGTGTGTGTGTGTGTGTGTGTGTATGTGTGTGTGTCTAGGAGAAAAAGAGGAGAGAAAAAGAGAGTAGGAAAGAGAGAGAGGAAGGAGGGCCAGGAATGAGAACATAGAAATATGTGAGAATAAAGAACAGGAAAGTAATAGTTATTAGAATTGTATTCCAGAACAGCATTACCTCCACGGCCTCTAAGGGAGCTTTCTTTCTCTAACCACATCCCTCTCCTCACTCCCTCAAGCTTGCAAGACTGCTCTTCCTTCTTCTAATTTCCGGTCCTTCATCCCTCATCTTTTTTTTTTTTTTTGAGACGGAGTCTCGCTCTGTCGCCCAGGCTGGAGTGCAGTGGCGCAATCTCAGCTCACTGCAAGCTCTGCCTCCTGGGTTCACACCATTCTCCTGCCTCAGCCTCCCAAGTAGCTGGGACTACAGGTGCCCACCAACATGCCCAGCTAATTTTTTTGCATTTTTTTAGTAGAGATGGAGTTTCACCATGTTAGCCAGGATGGTCTCGATCTCCTGACCTCGTGATCCGCCTGCCTCGGCCTCCCAAAGTGCTGGGATTACAGGTGTGAGCCATGGCGCCTGGCCCATCCCTCATCTTTTTTTTAACCTCTCAGTTGAGCAACCCCATTTCTGCTTTCCCTTCCCTGGATTCTTAGCCTCAAAGAAATATAATATATAATAATAATATTGGAAAGAAATTATAGAATCCTGTTCCAACTGCTTCAGAGTCCAGAGTTCTTCATGCTAGTGACCTCATTATTTTGCACAGTCCCCTAAAGGGCCTGGTCAGAGGTTTCCTACATTCTTTTAGCTTGGCACTCTGGCATGGGCATAGCCCAGGGACACATTCCAATTTCCTAAAGCTGAAAAGTCCCATCTGAGATTCTAAGATCTTTACTAAAACTAACCTTAATTGAATGCCATTCAAAAGTATAAACAGTAGATAAACCAGTTCAACTCTATACCCAAGTATTTGTTAAATTATGGTGAAACAAACGATAAAACTACTCATTTTTCAATAATTATTGTATTGTATTGAAGACTTTCCTTTATAAAAGGAAAGCAACCAAACAGATAGAATAGTCTGAAAGGCATATATGTTTTCTAAATAAAGAACATTAGTAATTACTGCTCTGAATACTGTATCACTTTACTGTATTTTTAAGAGATGATTTGTTTATTCTATTAGCCTAAGAGATCAGAAGATTATAATACATCCTTTTATCACCTATAATTTGAATTGCCTTATGTTCTGATAGCATTTAGAATCAAGAAATATAAGCATTATTGATTCTAACATCTCCAAATCCCAGCATTCCTAAGTAAATAAATACATACACATTATATATTTGAGGAGACAGCTATGTAAAAAAATTTTTTTAAAAAGAATTGTATTCCGTATGTTCAAGAAGCTAAAGACTGGCTATGTTAAGAGACCTGGGATATACAAAAAAAAAAAAGATCCAAATTAAACTTCTAGAGATAAAAACCATGTCAACTGAGATGAAAAATACACTGGATGGGACAACAGCAGATTAGACACCACAGAAAAAAAAAATTAGGAACTTCAAGATGTAGCAAGAGAAATTATCCAAAATGAAACAAAGAAGGAAAAAAGACTGAAAAAAAAAATTGACAGCTGAGATCTTGAGGCTATTCCAGCCAACCTGCTGCCAGGGACCCATGTTTCTGCTCCAGCACTTAGAGCCTCTTGCCTTCCCCTAGGGAGGTGTCCTTCTGCTCCAACTTCCCTCCCCTGTCCCTTTTTGGCCCCTATGTGCTCCTCTTTTACTTAGACTTGTGCACACAGAGACAAACACACTCCCTTGTTCCCTATTTCACCAATTTCTGGTGGCTGAAATCCACCCTCACAGACTTCAAAGAAAGATATTCTTGAGATAATGAAAAGTAACATCTTTGCATATGAAAGGAAAAAGGTTAAAGTATATATATACATTTTTCAACTATATTAGGAACATGTGAACCTTTTTAAAAACAAGGTTTTATTTACTGTAGAGATGAATGCAAATCAGAACCCATATCTCTTGGTCTACTTAAAACCAGCTCATACATCCCTTAGGGGTTTATTATTATTATTGTGGTTGTAGTATTTGTTGTAATTATTATTTGGGGTTTCTTTTGTTTTTCTTTGCAGTTCTCCACACTAAACTCACAATATTGTGGGGAGAAGCCATAACTAAACTCTATGCTGCAGTGAGACATAGGAGTAATCAGCTCCCAGCAGCATATGTAGCCCGGGTTGCAGGTTGTAATAATCACCAATGATTTAAAGCTTTCAGCTGGGCATGGTGGCTCACGCCTGTAATCCCAACACTTTGGGAGGTCTAGGCAGGAGGATCCCTTGAGCTCTAGGAGTTCAAAACCAGCCTGGGCAACACAGTGAGACCCTGTCTCTATAAAAATTAAATTATATTTTAATGTAAATAAATAAAGCTTTATTTAGCCTTGATCTCTGCCCTCATAGTCAGGTCTTCCCATATTTTATTAGTGAGGTGGGAAAATGTATTGTCTGTTGTTCTGCTTCTGCCCCAATATTAAACTATGAAATTTGTGATTTGTTTAAGTTCTGGATGAATCACAGCTTAGTCTGTATGTCCAGCTCATTTGTTTCTATGTATTTTGTTTGATTCCCTCTTTCTTTCAAGGCTTTTACAAAAATATATACGTGTGTGTGTGTGTGTGTGTGTGTGTGTATAAACACGTAAACATATATATATGGATCTTCTGAAAAGTGTGTTAAGCTCGTTCACGTAATAGATAACTTTAATAGCCTTATATGGCATAAAGAAATTGAATTTGTAGTTAAACACTTTTCCACGGCCGGGCACAGTGGCTCAAGCCTGTAATCCCAGCACTTTGGGAGGCCAAGGTGGGCGGGTCACAAGGTCAGGAGATCGAGACCATCCTGGCTAACACGGTGAAACCCCGTCTCTACTAAAAATATAAAAAATATTAGCTGGGCGTGGTGGCAGACGCCTGTAGTCCCAGCTACTCAGGAGGCTGAGGCAGGAGAATGGCGTGAACCCAGGAGATGGAGCTTGCAGTGAGCAGAGATCGCGCCACTGCACTCCAGCCTGGGCGACAGAGTGAGACTCCATCTCAAAGGAAAAAAAAAAAAAAACTTTTCCACAAAGACAACTTGAGACCAGATGGATTCATTGGTAAATTCCACTGAACGTTTAAGGAAACTATACCAGTTCTATGCAAATTGTTCCAGAAAACTGAAGAAAAAAAACATTTTCCAACTCATTCAAGATTTCCAGCATTACCCTGGTATCAAAAACAAAGACATTACAAAACACATTTCAAACCAGTATCATTCATAAACAGAAATGCAAATTTTTTTAAACAAGATTTTAGGAAATCAACTGCAACAATATATAAATAGAATAAGAATATGGCAGAATCAAGTGGGGTTTATCCCAGAAATGAAAGGTTACTTTTAGGACCAGGCATGGTGGTGCACACCTGTAATCCCAGCGCTTTGAAAGGCCGAGGTGGGCAGATCACCTGAGCTCAGGAATTTGAGACCAGCCTGGGCAACATGGTAAAACCTCATCTCTACTAAAAATAGAAAAATTAGCCAGGCATGGTGGCACACACCTGTAGTTCCAGCTACTCGGGAGGCTGAGGCAGGAAAATCGCTTGAACCCAGGAGGCAAAGGTTGCAGTGAGCTGAGATTGCACCACTGCACTCCAGCCTAGGTGACAGAGCAAGACTCCATCTCAAAAAGAAAAAAGAAAGGTTACTTTTAATACAGTCATGCATTCCATAATGACATTTCAGTCAATGACAGACATATATGCTATGGTGGTCCCATAAGATTATAGGGAAGCTGAAAAATTCCTATCACCTGCTGACAGTACAGCCATCCCAACATTGTAGCACAACCCACTAGTCATGTGTTTGTGTTGATGCTGGTGTAAACAAGTCTACTGTGCTGCCAGTCATATAAAAGTATAGCACATACAATCCCAGCACTTTGGGAGGCCGAGGCGGGTGGATCACGAGGTCAGGAGATCGAGACCACGGTGAAACCCCGTCTCTACTAAAAATACAAAAAATTAGCCGGGCGTGGTGGCGGGCGCCTGTAGTCCCAGCTACTCGGAGAGGCTGAGGCAGGAGAATGGCGTGAACCCGGGAGGCGGAGCTTGCAGTGAGTGGAGATCGCGCCACCGCACTCCAGCCTGGGTGAAAGAGCGAGACTCCGTCTCAAAAAAAAAAAAAAAAAAAAAAAAAAAAAAGAAAAAAAAAAGCATAGCACATACAATTACATACAGTACACAATACTTGATAATAAGTGGCTATGTTACTGCTTTATGTATTTACCATACTTTTATCATTATTTTAGAGTATACTCCTTTTTTATTTATTTATTTATTTTTTATTTTTTTTGAGACTGAGTCTCGCTCTGTAGCCAAGCTGGAGTGCAGTGGGGCAATCTCAGCTCACTGCAACCTCCACCTCCCGGGTTCAAGCGATTCTCCTGCCTCAGCCTCCCAAGTAGCTGGGATTACAAGTGCGCACCACCACACCCAGCTAATTTTTGTATTTTTAGTAGAGACGGGGTTTCACTGTGTTGGCCAGGATGGTCTCAATCTCTTGATATTGTGATCCACCCGCCTCGGCCTCCCAAAGTGCTGGGATTACAGGCGTAAGCCACCATGCCTGGCCACTCCTACTTATTTAAAAAAGATGAGCCAGGCGTGGTGGCTTACACCTGTAATCCCAGTACTTCGGGAGGCCGAGGTGGGCAGATCATGAGGTCTGGAGTTTGAGACCATCCTGGCCAACACGGTGAAATGCCATCTCTACTAAAATACAAAAAATGGGCAGGGCACAGAGGCTCACGCCTGTAATCCCAGCACTTTGGGAGGCCAAGGCGGGTGGATCACAACATCAGGAGATCCAGCCCATCCTGGCTAACATGGTGAAACCCCGTCTCTACTAAAAATACAAAAAATTAGCCGGGCGTAGTGGCGGGCGCCTGTAGTTCCAGCTACTCGGGAGGCTGAGGCAGGAGAATGGTGTGAACCTGGGAGGCGGAGCTTGTAGTGAACCGAGATGGCGCCACTGCACTCCAGCCTGGGCGAGAGTGCAAGACTCCGTTTCAAAAAAAAAAACAAAAAAAAAAAAAAAATGAGCCAGGCGTGGTGGCACACACCTGTAGTCCCAGCTACTCGGGAGGCTGAAGCAGAAGAATCACTTGAACCGGAGAGGCAGAGGTTGCAGTGAGCCAGATCGCACCACTGCACTCCAGCATGGCGACAGAGTGAGATTCCATCTCAAAAAAAAAAAATGACAGAATAATCTGTACACCAAACCCCGACAATACACAATTTACCCATGTAACAAACCTGCACACGCACCTCCAAACCTAAAGTAAAATTTGGAAATAAAATAAGTAATTTAACTGGAAAATGTTAACTGTAAAACAGCCTCAAGCAGGTCCCTCAAGAGGTATCCAGAAGAAGGCACTGTTACTGGAAATGACAGCTCCATGCATGTTACTGCCCCTGAAGATCTTCCAGTGGGACAAGATGTTGAGGTGGAAGAGAGTGATACTGATGATCCTGACTCTATGTAGGCCTAGGCTAATGTGTGTGTTTGTGTCTTAGTTTTTAACAAAAAATTTTAAAAAGAAAAAAATAGAAAAAAGGTTATAGAATAAGGACATAGAGTATTTTTGTACAGCTGTACAATGTGTTTGTGTTTTAAGCTAAGTATTATTATAAGAATCAAAATATGATTAAAAAATTAAAGTTTATAAAGTAAAAAAAGTCAGAGTAAGCTAAGGTTATTATTGAAGAAAGAAAAATGTTTTCTATAAATTCAGTATAGCTTAAGTGTACAGTGTTTGTAAAGTCTATAGTAGTGCACAGTAATGTCCTCGGCCTTCACATTCATTCACCACTCACTCACTGACTCACCCGAGCAACTTCCAAGCCTGCAAGTTCCATTCATGGTAAATGCCCTATACAGGTGTACCATTTTTTATCTTTTATATTGTATTTTTACTGTACCTTTTCTATGTATAGATACATCTAGATACATAAATACTTAGCATTATATTACAATTGCCTATGGTATTATATACAGTCACATGCTGTACAGGTTTGTAGCCTAAGCACCACAGGCTATACCATATAGCCTAGGTGTGTAGCAGGCTATAACATCTAGGTTTGTGAAAGTATACTCTATGAGGTTTGCACAACAAAATTACCTAACAATGCATTTCTCAGAATGCATCCCCATTGTTAGGCAACAAATGGCTATATTTGAAAATCGATGTAATATTTCACCATATTAACAAATGAAAAGTGGCTGGGTGCAGTGGCTCACACCTGTAATCCCAACACTTTAAGAGGTGACAGTGGGAGGATTGCTTGTGCTCAGGAGTTCAAGGCCAGCCTCAACCACATAACAAGACCTCATCTCTACTGAAAAAACAAATAAAAATCAGCCAGATGTAGTATGTCTGTAGTCCCAGCTACTTGGGAGGACTGCTTGAGCCCCAGAGGTCAAGGCTACTGTGAACCACAGTCATGCCACTGCATTCCAACCTGGAAAACAGAGCAAGACCCTGTCTCGAAAAAAAAAAAAAAAAAAAATCATATGATCATCTCAGTAGATTCAGAAAAAGCACTTAACAAAATCCAATGTTCATTCTTGAAAAAAAAAAAAAATCTCAGTAAACTAGAAATAGAAGAAAACTTCTCCAGTGATAAAATGCATCACAAATGGTGAAAGACTAAATGCTTTCTCCATAAGAGAAGAAACAGGACAAGTAATCTGCTCTCACCGTCTCTATTTAACATTGTACTTGGGGATTGTAGCCAGTGCAATAAGAAAAAGAAATAAAAGCCTGGAAAGGAAGAATTAAAACTGTATTCACAGATGACATAATCTTTACATAGAAAATCTAATGGAATCTATTAAAAAGCTCTAGGACGCCAGGCGCAGTGGTTCACGCCTGTAATCCCAGCACTTTGGGAGGCCGAGGCGGACAGATTATTTGAGATCAGGAGTTTGAGGCCGGCCTGGCCAACATGGTGAAACCCCATCTCTACTGAAAATACAAAAATTAGCCGGGCATGGTGGCACACACCTGTAATCCCAGCTACTCAAGAGGCTGAAGCAGAATTGCTTGAACCTGGGAGGTAGACGTTGCAGTGAGCCAAGATTGTGCCACTGCACTCCTACCTGGGCAACAGAGCAAGACTCCATCTCAAAAAAAAAAAAAAAAAAAAAGGTCTAGGACTAATAAGAACTAAGTGAGCTTAGCCAGACTGACAGGGAAGATTAATGTAAAAAAATCAATCATATTTCTATATACTAGTGGCAATCAGAAATATAAATTTTAAAAATATAATTTTAATAGCGTATTAGTCCATTTTCACACAGATATAAAGAAATACCCAAGACTGGGTAATTTATAAAGGAGAGAGGGTTAATTGACTCAGTTCCACATGGCTGGGAAAGACTCAGGAAACATAATCATGGTGAAAGAGGAAACAGGCATGTCTTACACGGTGACGGCAGGCAAGTGAGAGAGCATGTAAGAACACAGAAAAAACTACCATTTATGAAACCATCAGATCTTGTGAGAATTCACTATTACAAGAACCGCATGGGGGAAACCAGCCCCATAATCCAGTTACTTCCCTCCCTCGACACGTGGGGATTACAATTCAACATGAAATTTGGGTGGGACCTAAAACCAAACCATATCAAATAGCATCACAAACCATTAAATACTTAGGGATAACTAAACACTGACAGTTTCCTTAAAGGTTAAGCATATACCTATTATATGATCCAGCCATTCTACTCCTAGGTATTTAACCAAGAGGAATAAAAATATATGTCCATACAAAGCCTTGTAAACAAATTTTTATAGAAGCCTTATTTGTTAATAACTAAAACTGGGAACAACCAACATGTCCATTGGTAGGTAAATGTATTAATAAATTGAGGTACATCCGTAAGGTGCAATATTACTCGGCAATAAAGAGGAATCAGCTACTGATGCACTTAACAACAGGAATGACTCTCAATTATGCTGAGTGAAAGAAGGATAACTACATATTGTGTGGTTCTGTTTATATAAAATAAGAGGAAATTCTAGGAAATGAAAGTTAATGTACAGTGATAAAAAACATCAGTTAGGCCAGGCGCAGCGGCTCACGCCTGTAATCCCGCACTTTGGGAGGCTGAGGCGAGCGGATGACGAGGTCAGGAGATCAAGACCATCCCGGCTAACATGATGAAACCCCATCTCTACTCCAAATACAAAAATTAGCCGGGCATGGTGGCGGGTGCCTGTAGTCCCAGCTACTGGGGAGACTGAGGCAGGAGAATGGTGTGATCCCAGGAGGCAGAGCTTGCAGTGAGCCAAGATTATGCCACTGCACTCCAGCCTAGGAGACAGAGCAAGACTCCATCTCAAAAAAAAAAAAAAAAATCAGTTATCTGGGATAGGGATCAGGGAGCCAGGGGTATGAAAACAGCTTCGGGCATAATAGCTATGGTCAGTGTCCTGTTTGTGATGATAGTCTTACAAGTACACACATATGTCAAAACTTAACAAATTGTACACTTTAGAGTTTATAACCTGTCAACTATAGCTCAATAAATCAGCTTTAAAAATATGGTATTAACCAATAATAATCCTACACAACACAAATTGGGCCCTAATTCATTTATTAAAAATTGTTTTTTGTTAATAAGACATATTTCAGCCATAAAACTTATAAGGCATTCTTACTTGCAAACTATTATGAAAGACTTTGAACTGGCAAAAATTCAGTAAAACATAAAGAAAATAAACGCATTATTTCAACAAAAAAATCTTAGAACAATTCTTTTTTCATTTACAAAATTTAACTAAAATTAAAAAGAAACACGTAATTTCTGACCTTGTTTAATACTGTGCCATAAGTAAAAGGATTAAACAAAAATAATAATAGCTCCTTCTTGGTATAACTGTTGCTAGAGTTTTGCATTCAACCTTTTAAAAGTGATTAAAGCTAACCGTGGCAGACATCAGAGAAAGAGGCAACTATTTCCCATGTGGAAAGCTGGTCTCTAAAAAAATGAAGTTAAACAGAAATGTTTGGGGCTTCTCTCGAATCCCTCAACATCTAGATAATCACCACAAACTTTTCCTCATCAAAGCCTAATGGGAAATAGAAACAATCCAATCTCATTAGAGGAGGACCAAAAAGGAACTTATAATGCAGAATTCTTCAATTAGCATTATATAACTTCCTGCCTCCTCCCGGTTTGGGTCACACCTCTCAGTGTCTACCAGACACTCCACCAATACTTTACTGAGGGCAGAGTACTTCATCAGCCCTTCTCCCCTCATGACTTCATCAGAGATAATTTCAAGGTACTTTGCACCACATGAAGTCCCTTCCTACCAGTGTGACCAGTGTCTCATCTGTCATCATTAGTACATCCCAGAGGCAGCTGTTATTAGGACAAGAAAGACATCAAAAGTAGGTGGACTAACAGTTGACTAAACTTCATCAAGTCTTGCCTCAAAATAACTGGTCACATAATAACTAAGGCATCAAGTTCTTGCTATGGTTCCAAATAAAATACCTTCTGTACGAAAAACCCATCAAATCCTTCTACTTCATGTTACATGACAAAAAGGAGCATCTTCTGCCATTCTACCACCACTCTCAGTTTAATAAAGACAACAAGATTTCTGGGACAAGCACGGTGATTCATGCCTGTAACTCCAATAATTGAGAGGCTGAGGCAGGAGGATCAATTGAGGCCAAGAGTTTCAGACAAGCCTGAGCAACATAGCAAGACTCTGTCTCCACAAAAAATAAAAATAAAAAAAAAAAAATGTTTTTTAACTAGCTGGGCATGGTGGCTCATGCCTGTAGACCCAGCTAGCCAAGAGGCTCAGGTGGGAGGATCACTCGAGCCTGGGAGTTCAAGGTTACAGTGAGCTATGATCACACTACTGCACTCCAGCCCGGGCAGCAGAGTGAGATTCTGTCTCAAAAAGGCCAGGCGCAGTGGCTCACGTCTGTAATCCCAGCACTTTGGGAGGCCAAGGCGGGTGGATTGCTTGAGGTCAGGAGTTTGAGACCAGCCTGGCCAACATGGTGAAACCCCGTCTCTACTTAAAATACAAAAAATTAGCCAGGTGCGGTGGCATGAGCTTGTAGTCCCAGTTACTCAGGAGGCTGAGGTTGGAGAATCGCTTGAGCCCACAAGGCGGAGGTTGCAGTGAGCTGAGATCATGCCACTGCACTCCAGCCTGGGCAACAGAACAGAGTAAGTCTCCGTCTCAAAAAAAAAAAAAAAAGAAGAAGAAGAATTCTGGTCAAGTCTCCACCTCCCTGACATCACCAAAAATGGTATCGATGGCCAGACCTCAGAGGAATCTATCCACTCATTCCAGGCCCAGTTTTACTTTTACTCGTGCTCAATAGTATTTCGTTTCATGAAACTTCTTCTATAAAACAAAAACTTTTTGAAGGATAAAATAAAAGGACAGGCTGGGCATGGTGGCTCACATCTATAATCCCAGAACTTTGGGAGGCTGAAGCAGGAGGATCGCTTGAGCCCAGAAGGTCAAGGCCACAGTAAGCCGTGATCTCACCACTGCACTCCAGCCAGGGCAACATGGACGTGGCATCAGAGGGTCTGCTTTGACTAGAGCACTGTTCTCTTCCTGTGCATCTTGTAGACATCAGTTAAAATGCCATTTCGGTGATTTCTCTAAAACACTTGTCACAGCCATAGTTTTGCATTTGGGTGATTATTTGAGTATCATCTGCTGAGGACAGAGATCATATGTGCATTCACTCTCCCCCATCTCCAAGGCCAAGCATAGTGCCTAGTACCAAGTAAGCACTCAAATATTATTTTTGATATTATTTGAAAAATTTGTTTTTGGTAATTCCTGATACCACTGCTGCTACATAGGAAGCACTTCGGAAATACCAGTCAAATAAAAAAGAGCAACATTTCACAAGACTCTTGAGTATGAATGAAACAGTAACTATACTTAAACTGTGGTGTTTCATATAAACCTAACACCAAATGCAGAAGCAAAGAAACTCTAAGTGGCAAAGCCCTCAGCTAGTAGCTTCACTATTTTAGATCTCAAACAGGAAAAATGCCATATAGATTTGTACTAAGACTATTTGAAAGAAATAGATCACAAATCAAGTGACCTGGGAGCATTAAATAAGAACTTCAAAATGCCACATGGAACTATTTCCCAAACTCTTAAGAATATAAGGAAAGGAATTAGGACTTCCTGTCCTCTCCAATACAAATACAAATTATATCTGTACTTTAGAGACAAATCAAGTCTCATTTAATCCATAAATGATTTCTCCACCCTCCGACCTACTACAGCACTTAATATCTGTACCCACATATTTTGCATTTAAACAAATGTCCATTTTATTGCTTTCCTAATAATTTCATGTGTGCATTTTTTTTTATATCCTTTGAAGTGTATAATGCTGTAGATGCTTAATAAATATCTATTAAATTGGAATGAAATTATAGTTTTAAATGAATTTTTTTTTTTTTTTTGAGATGGAGTCTCGCTCTGTCGCCCAGGCTGGAGTGCAGTGGCGCAATCTCGGCTCACTGCAAGCTCTGTCTCCCGGGTTCACGCCGTTCTCCTGCCTCAGCCTCTCCGAGTAGCTGGGACTACAGGCGCCCGCCACCACGCCTGGCTAATTTTTTTGTATTTTTAGTAGAGACGGGGTTTCACCGTGGTCTCGATATCCTGACCTCGTGATCCGCCCACCTCGGCCTCCCAAAGTGCTGGGATTACAAGCGTGAGCCACTGCGCCCGGCTTTTAAATGAATTTTCATATAGAAACTCCCACATTTTATTCCCAAATAATGTCATTTCCAAAAACGGTTCACATGCTTCAGTTTTAGCTCCATCATCATCAGATTAAAAATAAAGTCGTTATCCGACCATGTTCAAATAAGGCTTACAGTTTTCTTAGTATCACTCATTCAAACTCACATCAGGGGAGGTTTTCCAGTGCCATAGTGTCTTCTGAAGTGTAAGTCCATGCTATTAACAACACCTGCTCCTACTTTCTTCAATGTAGCAAATTTCACTTGAAATATTTCTCAAACCTCAAACCTAGTCAGTCCCAGGAAGATTTCCTTCGGCAGAAAACTTGCAAGACACAAAATCTAAGCTACAGAATATACTAACCACAGCTCACTCACAACTGGGAAGCAAATTCCCCAGAAAAGCATCAGTTCAAGATGTACAATTAAATGAGTCTCACACCTATAGAACAATGGAACAGAACAGAAAACTCAGAAATAAAGCCACACACCTACAACCATCTGATCTTCAACAAACTGACAAAAAAACAAGCAATGGGGAAGGGACTCCCTATTCAATAATTGGTGCTGGGATAACTAACTAGCCATATGCATAAGATATAAAACGGTATATATTTCACGATATACATAATGGGTTAAAGATTTAAATGCAAAGACCTCAGGCACAGTAGCTCATGCCTGTAATTCCAGCACTTTGGGCAACTGAGGCAGGCAGATCTTTTGAGCCTAGGAGTCAGAGACCAGCCTGGACAACATGGTAAAACCACATCTCCACAAAAAATACAAAACTTAGCCAAACGTGGTAGTGCGCACCTGTAGTCTCAGCTACTCAGGAGGCTGAGGTGGGAGGATCACTTGAGCCTGGGAAATGGAGGCTGCAGTGAGCTGCAGTCACGCCACTGCACTCCAGCCTGGGTGACAGTGAGACCCTGTCTCAAAATAAAAGACCTCAAGCTATAAAAATCCTAGAAGAAAACCCAGGAAATACACTTCTTGACACTGACCTTGGCAAATTTTTGGCGAAGTCCCCATAAGCAACTGCAGCAAAAACAAAAATTGACAAGTTGGAACTAATTAAACTAGAGCTTCCGCACAGCAAAAGAAATTATCAACAGATTAAACAGACAACCTATAAAATGGGAGAGAATATTCACAAACTATGCATCTGACAAAGGTCCAATATCCAGAATCCCTAGGGAACTTAAATCAACAAGCAAAAAACAAATAAGCCCATTTTTTAAAATGGCCAAAGGACATGAACACTTCTCAGAAGAAATACAAAAAACAAAGACCACGACATACAAGCAGCCAACAAATACATGGAAAACATGATCATGACTAATTATCAGAGAAATGCCAATCAAAACCACAATGAAATACCATCTCACGCCAGTCAGAATGGCTGTTATCAAAAAAGTCAAAAAACAACAGATCCTCATTAGGCTCTGTTGGAAAGGGAACACTTATACACTGTTGGTGGGAATGTAAATTAGTTCAGCCACTGTGGAAAGCTGTTTGGAGATTTCTCAAAGAACTTAAAGAGCCACCATTTCACCCAGCAATCCCATTGCTGGGTATATAACCAAAGGAAAACAGACCATTATACCAAAAAGACATATGCACTTGTATGTTCATGGCTGAGCTACTCACAATAGCAAAGACACGGAATCAACCGTGACCATCAATGGTGGACTGGACAAAAAAAATGTGGATGTACACGATGGAATACTATGCAGCCACAAAAAAGGAAGATATCACGTCCTTTACAGCAACACAGATGGAGCTGGAGGCCATAATACTAAACGAATTAGCACAAGAACAGAAAACTAAATACCACACGTTCTCACTTATAAATGGGAGCTAAACATTGAGCAGACTTATAAGTGGGAGTAGAAACATTGAGCGCACATGGACATAAACATGGGAACAGTCAGCCGGGCGCGGTGGCTCACACCTGTAATCCTAGCACTTTGGGAGGCCGAGGCGGGCGGATCACGAGGTCAACAGATCGAGACCATCCTGGCTAACACGGTGAAACCCCGTCTCTACTAAAAATACAAAAAAAATTCGCCGGGCGTGTTGGCGGGCCCCTGTAGTCCCCGCTACTCGGGAGGCTGAGGCAGGAGAACGGCGCGAACTCGGGAGGCGGAGCTTGCAGTGAGCCGACATCGCGCCACTGCACTCCAGCCTGGGAGACAGAATGCGACTCCGTCTCAAAAAAAAAAAAAATGGGAACGGCAGACACTGTAAACTACTGGAAGGAGGGGAGAGATGGGGGATGTGGGTTGAAAAACTACCTACTGGGTTCTATGCTCAATACCTGGGTGCAATATACCCATGTGACTAACCTGAATGCGTATCCCCCATATCTAAAATAAAAGTTTATTTTAAAAAAAAAGAGTCTCTATGATCAATAAAGCAGATAAAGTGTATCACTGTGGAAAGCGCAAACGTCAAGAACATGTTGTAATTAAGCGGCTGCCCTTCAAGATTCCCGAGGCTCCCCATCCCTGCCAGTCCTGAACATCTCGATCAAGACCCTTGAGAACGCGTCCACAGGTGACCCGAGCCTCGGAAGGCGTCCTCTTTACAGCAACAGGTCTAATTCTGGTCTCGCTCCCCTCACACCATCCTAGGCTACAAGGGCCCCGGCGCTATAAGCGCGGCCTGGGAGGCCGGGTCGGTCAGGAGCGGAGAGTGGGGAGCTGGGGGCATTGAGGGAGATGCGGGACAGGGAAGACGCGTGGGCCGGGGAGCAACGCCAGAGGCGGAAGACGCTCGTCCCGGGCCGCCACCGCAGGTGCCTGGCGAAGCGCCGCGGAGCCCCCCAGAGGCCAGACCCCGGGTCGGTCCCGAGGGGGTCGTGCAGCACTAGGCGGTGCAGGGGGTAGGCGAGTGAGGGCCTCACCGTTTCTCCCCGGAGGCCGGCGCCGCCGCAGTCCCGCAGTTGCTAAGGAGAATGCTCTTCCGGGTCACGGGCGCGGCGTTCTAGAGAGCGACGGTGGCCGGGCGAGGCCTAGAGCTAAGCGCGCGGGGCGTGTGCGCGGTGCAGGAGCTCGTAGTCGGCGGTTCAGCTGCGACAAGGGCGAAATGGCCAGGCTAGGAGCCGCCGCGCCTTCTCCGGCCTCGCTCGCGGGGACAACTGGCTGCAACGGTTGGCTCCCAGTGGGCGGCCTCTGACGCCTTGTGCCAGGCGCCGGCTGGCTCCGGGCTCCTCTCCCACCGGCAGGAGCCTTCCAGACCCGGCTCCTGAACCTCCAGGCTCTGCTCCACTGGGCCAGGTCTTGCACGGCAGACGCCGCCGGCCCCTTTCCTGTTACAAGGCTTTGCTCATTCTTTCATTTACTCACTGCCCATTTATTGGACAACTGCTTGGGGCGAGGTGCAGTGCTGGCACTGGGGATACAGAGATGGACAACCCCTGCATGGTCCCTGCCCTCAGGATGCGAGGCTGATGGCAGAGCAAGCAGATGACGTCCCGCACGCGGGGATGATCGAAGGAAAGGAGACTAGGGAGCCTGTCCAGGGGGCCCACCCAGACATGGGTGGGGAGCAGCTCAGGATGGAGCCGTCGACCTAGTAGAAAGGGTAGGGAAGAGGGTTTCAGGTGAGAGAGGAAGCGCAGTTGAGAAAGCCCCTGACAGTTCAGTGTGGCCCGCCCAGGGAAGCGTGTGGAGAGGAGACAATCGTTAAGCACGGGACCTAGGAAACACCAATATTGTAGATGTGAGCAAAGGAAAAGGAAATCCAAAGAGTAGCCCGAACGTTCGGGAGAGCACAAGAGGAAAGAATGCCAGTGAGGGGATGGCCGCCATTCTCAAGCTATAGAGATCAAGTGTCCATTGGTGACCATGGAAAAATCAAACTTCCCTTTGGGAGGCCGAGGCGGGCGGATCACCTTAGGTCGGGAGTTCGAGACCAGCCTGGAGAAACCCCGTCTCTATTAAAAATACAAAATTACAAAAATACAAAATTAGCCGGGCGTGGTGGCACATGCCTGTAATCCCAGCTACTCAGGAGGCTGAGGCTGGTGAATCGCTTGAACCTGGGAGGCAGAGGTTGCGGTGAGCCGAGATCGCGCCGTTGCACTCCAGCCTGGGCAACAAGAGCGAAATTCCGTCTCAAAAAAAAAAAGAAAAATCAAACTTCCGAGACCAGCCTGGCCAACATGGCAAAACCCTATCTCTACTAAAAATACAAAAATTAGTCGGGTGTCGTGGTGCGCGCCTGTAGTCCCAGCTACTCGGGAGGCTGAGGCAGGAGAATCGCTCGAACCTGGGAGGTGGAGGTTGCAGTGAGCCGAGATCGCACCATTGCACTCCAGAGAAAAAAAAGGGAGAGGGAAGGAAAGACGGGAGGGCAGGGCAGGGCAGGGATCAAACTTCGGGAATACAATGTGGACAGATGCTTGAGTCTGTGTGGAGTCCACCACCATATGCTCCATATTGAACAAGAAAAAGAGATGCATAAAATTGTGCCTATATTTCTTTCTCTTTTTTCTTTCTTTTTTTCTTTTTTTTGAGATGGACTCTCGCTCTGTTGCCCAGGCTGGATGGAGTGCAATGGTGCGATCTCGGCTCACTGCAACCTCCGCTTCCTGGGTTCAAGCAGTTGTCCTGCCTCAGCCTCCCAAGTAGCTGGGACTACAGGCGCGTGCCACCACTCTCGGCTAATTTTTGTATTTTTAGTGGAGACGGGGTTTCACCCTGTTAGCCAGAATCGTCTCAATCTCCCGCCCATCTTGTCCCAAAGTGCTGGGATTATAGGCATGAGTCACCGCACCCGGCCAGTGCGTTGCAGTAGTCTAAGCAAATTCAGGGTTCTCCTTAATAACTATGAGCTCCATGAAGGTGGAAAACTTTGCATCTGCAGTACCTGCCACACACATAGGCCTCAATCAATGTTTGCTGAAAGACTAAATGAACTCAAGGAACCTTTGTTTTTTAATGTTCACACAGACCTTTCTAGAACCCTCAGGAAAACTGTGATTTCAGCAAAACTTGTCTTTGAAATGTAGAGGGTGGAGGAAGCCCAGCAAGGACAGGAGGCAGAGGATGTCAGGGGTCCAGGGATTCAGTGGATAGGTGAGGGGCCAGTGGGGACAGGAAGGGGAAGACCCAGAAGAGGAAGAGAACAAAGGATTGAAATAAAATCTGTGGCCGGATGCAGTGGCTCATGCCTATAATCCCAGAACTTTGGGAGGCCAAGGCAGGCTGATCACTTGAGGTCAGGAGTTCGAGACCAGCCTGGCCAACACGGTGAAACCCTGTCTCTACTTAAAATACAAAACATTAGCCGGGCATGGTGGTGGGTGCCTGTAGTCTCAGCTACTCGGGAGGCTGAGGCAGAATTGCTTGAACCTGGGAGGTGGAGGTTGCAGTGAGCCTAGGTCGGGCCACTGCACTCCAGCCTGGGAGACAGAGCGAGACTCTGTCTCAAAAAATAAATAAATAAAAAGAAAATCTGAGATTTCAAGACTAGAAATAGGAGGTGAAGCCAAGGAAACAAAAAATAATTAAAAGTAGGAATAGAGGAGCAAGGACAAGAGCAGAGGAAGCAGGGCTGAGACCATTATTTTACTTAAGTTCAATGGACAAATCTCATTTTGATTGGCCGTTTGTCAAAGTGTGGTGCCTGCTTGTGTATAGGCTACAGGGCTAGGGTGGATATATCACTGTGCCCTCTTTTTTTTTTGTGGGGGTGGGGGGGAAGAAGTCTCACTCTGTCGCCAGGCTGGAGTGGAGTGGCACAATCTCAGCTCACTGCAACCTCTGCCTCCCGGGTTCAAGCGATTCTCCTGCCTCAGCCTCCCAAGAAGCTGAGACTACAGGCACGTCCCACCACGCCCAGCTAATTTTTGCATTTTTAGTAGAGATGGGGTTTCACCATGTTGGCCAGGATGGTCTCGATCTCTTGGCCTCGTGATCTGCCCACCTCGGCCTCCCAAAGTGCTGGGGTTACAGGCATGAGCCACAGCGCCCAGCGCACTGTGCTCTCTTCAGTGATGTGAGCCCTGGCTTCCTCACGTGGGCTAAAGGAAGATCACAACACACTCTGGAATAGACTTGGGGCAAGAGGCTTACCCCACTAGCATACGTTCGTTCAGTCCATTACTTCAGTATGTTCCTGTTGAAACAAGTATTACAATAAGCTCCCTGAAAAGAGATAGAAGTAATGTTCTCTGAAAGACAACAGATCTCTCCATAACAGATATGACAGGTCATATGTCAGAAAACCAATAAATTCAAAATGTATGGCTGAAGAATTTAGAAACACCCAAATATGGGTCAAGGGGGCTATCCTGGTCCTTTAGGAGTGCTATAACACAATACCATAGATTGAGTGGCTTATGAACAACAGAAATTTGTTTATGGTGGTTCTCAAGGCTGTGAAGTCCAAGATCAAGGCACTAGCAGATTCCATCTCTGCCGAACCATTTCCTGGTTCATAGATGGCCTTCTTGTCCCATTGTGACATGATAGGAAGAAGCCTAGCTAGATGGCCTCTCACAGACATCTTCTTAGAAGAGCACTAATCCCATTAGTAAGAGCTCCACTCTCATGACCCAAGTTCTTCCCAAAGCCCCCACCTTCAAATACCATCACACTGGAATTAGGGTTTCAACATATGAACTTTGAAAGAACACAGACATTCAGTCCATAACAGTCTGTTATGAAGTCCAAGCCTTTCTGGAAGTTTAGGGCTTATACACAGCTATGGTTGCCCCAGAACCTCTCAGTCCCAGCCTGACCTGAATTCTTAACAAACACCATCCCTAACCCAGCCTTCTGGACTAACATCTACTCAGCACAAAAGCAGACACCATGGAGTCATCCCTGACTCCACCTTCCCTCATCACCACGCCCACACCCTAACAATCCAGTCCCTGAGCAGGTTCTGAGGATTGTCTCCTCCCTACCCAATTCCACTGCCACCAAGGACAGCGAAAGAAGCAAACAACCAAACAACCAAGCAACTCAGGGTCAATAACAAGTGTTGCAACCTCAGAGATGAGTCAAGGTGATAAAGGTGGGGTGTGTGTGTGTAAAAGAGTAATAACCAAATCAAACACCAAAACTCCAAGGAGATAAGATGGAATACATTCATTCAACATATTTTAGTTGCCTTTCACATGATAATTTTATCATAAAGGCAGTAAAAGATAATGAAAGGACTATTTAAAAGGGTAAAGAAAAACTAAGAATCAAACACATTCCAAGAACCAAAGTGAAGCAGGATTTGCTGGCCTTTTCAAGGTCCCAGTTCTGTTGAGGGATATGTTAAAGTGCCAGGAGCCTGGCCTTCACCATGGCTGAGAGTGCCATGGTGAATAGAAAAGGCGTCTCACCATTCCCATATCTACTGTTTTTGGTGTCTGCAACTGCAACAACTACACCCATCCAGACCACTAATTCCAACGTACAATTTTGGTCTGATTAAAGTCTATTTTTGCTCTTCTCTCAATTTAAACTTAATGTTTTAAAAAAATACATTTTCTTTTTTCTCTTAAATTTTTTTTTTTTTTTTTTTGAGATGGAGTCTTGCTCTGTTGCCAGGCTGGAGTGCAGTGGCGTGATCTCAGCTCACTGCAACCTCTGTCTTCTGGGTTCAAGCGATTCTCCTGCCTCAGCCTCCCAAGTAGCTGGGACTACAGGTGCACACTACCATGCACAGCTAATTTTTGTATTTTTAGTAGAGACGGGGTTTCACCATGTTGGCCAGGATAGTCTGGATCTCTTGATCTCGTAATCCGCCTGCCTCAGCCTCCCAAAGTACTGGGACTACAGGCATGAGCCACCGCACCCAGCCTTAACTTTTAAAATCTAAATCCTATGAGAATATTTCTTTTTCTTTGGCCTCTGAGGTCTTAGCTTAATTTCTCTTTTACCTTCCAGTTCTTATTTAAAATGTCATCTTTTTAAATATTTTACCTGTTAATTTTATTTTATTGGGATGTTATCAACATATTATGCTTAACCTTTTAGGTTTAATTTTTTTTTTGTTTTCTAATGCTTTCCTCTTTATTTTCTTTTTTAATTTCATAAATGCTACTTTAAAAGTGGATTTTATGCTTGAACCTGGGAGGCAGAGATTGCAGTGAGCTGAGATTGTGCCATTGCACTTCAGCCTGGGAGACAGAGCAAGACTCTGTCTAAAAAAAAAATAAGAAATTAAAGTGGATTTTAGAAAATTCCCTGATTTACAGTGTTGCCCTATTCTTTCTAAGTTTTTATTCCCAAGTTTTTAGCTTTAAACCTGTCTTAATTTTTATACTCATCATCCTATTTTATCTTTTCTTTCTCCTATCTTCCATCTTGCATATTTTTTTCTGGTTTTGAACTTTCTCTTTTAATCACAGATACATCTCACCAGCTACAAGTGGCATCTAATAATTTTTACACTTTAAAAGAGAAAAAAAGAATGGCATTCAATTCACAAAACCCAGAATGCTTGTACCTTTGTTTTGTTAGGGAATTCACTGAAGAGGGAGGTATAAGACTTTACTTTCTTCTGTACCTTACTGCCTGCCAGAGACCAGCCTCATATGAAGCTGGTATAACAAAAAGGGGTTTCTTGTGTTGCAAATTCAATACAGCAGCAATTCAGCATAGCACTTAGGACACAGGGAGCCAAGCTGCTGGGTTCAAATCCAACTCTACCAGTTACTCACTATGTGTGACCTTGGACAAGTTACTCAACCTCTCTGCCTCTCTGTTTTCCTTGCCTGTGAAATGTAGATAATGATAGTTATATCACCTCATGAGGTTGATATGAGATTTAAATGAGTCAATGCATGTAAAGTACTTAGAACAGTGCCTGAGCACATTGCGAATATATATTTACTAACATTGTCATTTAATAAGAAGTGGTCACTCTTAGGAGTGAAAAATGACTACATGGCCAGGCACAGTGGCTCACTCCTATAATGCCAGCACTTTGGGAGGCCAAGGTGGGTGGATTGCTTGAGCCCAGGAGTTCGAGACCAGCCTGGACAACATGGTGAAACCCTATCACTACCAAAAAAAATACGAAAATTAACCGGGCGTGGTGGTGCACACCTGTAGTCCCAGGTACTTGAGAGGCTGAGGTGGGAGGATCACTTGAGCCTGGAGGCGGAGGTTGTGGTGAGCCAAGATCGCGCCACTGCACTTCAGCCTGGGTGACAGAGGGAGACTCCATCTCAAAAAAACAGGACTATAAATTGATCATCCATAGAGTATATGGATTAGGGGCTCACTGGAGCCAATCAGTTGAGCCAAGGAAACAGATTCACTTAGCAGAATTATGACTGCCCTGGTTGTAGGAGCTGGGGGGTTATGTATGTATACTTAGCTGGAGGGAGGTGGCAATTTCAATGAAGGGCATGTAGGCAGGGAGAAATAATAGTCGCATGTAGCATAGCCTAGTATCTCCACAAATATGCATATTCCAGTCTGAAAGCAGGGATATATAGTTGTAATAAAATGTAACAATCATATTTTAAAATATTTAACAGGATTTAAAGCTGAATTTGGTGGTGTACAAAAGAAGGAAAAACAATAAAATATTTAACTGGAGAGAAAAGTTTTCAGAATGCCCAAACATAATAAAATGAAACCAAGAGGATCTAGCTAAGAAGAGAGAGGATGAGTAAATGACTCCCAAAATTCTGTATCTCTATATAAGAAAGAAAAATGGTTTTGAGTTACAACAGATATGAAAAATGGCCGGGCACAGTGGCTCACGCCTGTAATTCCAGCACTTTGGGAGGCCAAGGTGGGCGGATCACCTGAGGTCAGGAGTTCAAGACCAGTCTGGCCAACATGGTGAAATCCCATCTTTACTAAAAATACAAAAATTAGCCAGGCATGGCAAGGGGCACCTGTAATCCCAGCTACTCAGGAGGCTGAGGCAGGAGAATCACTTCAACCTGGGAGGCAGATGTTGCAGTGAGCCGAGATGGCGTCATTGCACTCCAGCCTGGGTGACAGAGCAAGAATCTATCTCAAAAAAAGAAAGAAAGAAAGAGAGAGAGAGAGAAAGAAAAGAAAGAGAGAGAGAGAGAAAGAAAGAAAGAGAAGACAGAAAGAAGGAAGGAAGAAAGAAAAAGAAAGAAAGAAAGAAAGAAGGAAAGAAAGAAAGAAAGAAAGGAAGAAAGAAAGAAGAAAAGAAAGAAAGAAAGAAAGAAAGAAAGAAAGAAAGAAAGAAAGAA